>NC_092858.1:85886920-86012589 GCF_032062135.1 Pyxicephalus adspersus | reverse complement strand
GTCTGACATGAGCTATTATAATTGTATCCATATTCTGAATTCATATACTGTTTATAGGATATCTCATCAGGGAAACTTTGTGTAGGCTCTGTTCTGGAGAAAACTCGTGAATTAATTAGCTCTATGTTGTTCAGCATTTTGGAATGTGATGTAAACTTGGATTGGGAGGTCAAGATGTCACTATGTCTGAATTTGAGATTTTCTGCTTCTCATTTTACACGGACACATAAATTGTGGAACGGAAAAGAAAAGAATTGTTGAAAACAGCAAAAAGGTCGTTGGAAAAAGGAATGCAGAGCTTTTTTTTTATCTAGTCCACTAAGGTCATTTTAATCAGACATGCTTTGAGGACAATGACCACTTAGAACTGATGCAGTGTAGTGTCTCAAATTGTGGTTCTCGGTTTAAAAATATGCAATTCCAGACATCATTCCTATTGTGAAAAGGCGCATTGTTAAGCGTTTTTACAAGACAGAATATGGAGGCTGAAAGCATCATTTGTCAGAGCACTCTTTTTGAACCTCCCTTCCATAGCCAGCAGCAAGTTGTCTATGACTGGACAGAGAGTTTCTTAATTGGGGTTGGGGAATTTGTATGACAACCCAGTGGTACTAAATTGGGGGTGGGGGCTGCTATATAAAAAGGGATTGAATACTTAATTGTGCTAGGGGGCTTCCATAATGAAAAAGCATAGGTTACTTAATTGGGGGTAGGGGCTTCCATATGATAAGGAATAGAGGCTTTAACATAAGAGGGTGGTAATTAACTTGGGGCAAGAGCTTTAAGAAGACTATGAAAAGGAATATGGTATATTAGCTTGCATAACTAGTTAGAGGAGTGTGTGTGTTACATGACGCAGATAATAAACTGCAGATGGGGGTTTTCATATGACAACACAGGGGTACGTTATATGGGGGAGGATCTGGTGTATGTCAAAGCAATTGTACTAAATTAGTGGTGGGAGTGTGTATGGCAAAGTAATGTGGGGCTTGTCTATGAAAATAAGGAACATGAGTTTGTGTATGATGAGGCAGCTGTACTTTTGTGTTTTTTTGTGCACTAAAATATTTTTGTTTTGTTCTTAAAAATCTTGTGTGCTGATAACTTACTATGCTGTTTCCCTATTTACAGGTATGGGGATATGGAGGAGAAGAGAAGATCATTGGAGGTCTGTGTTCTTTGTATTCTATCTGAAATTAGGTAGTCACTGCTGACACTTCATGTTTAGGAATAAAGGGCTTATGTTACCACATCAAAGCGAAAGGTGGAAGCACAATCATTTTTTGGCACATTACTTCAATTTCTGTACTTGCAGTATGTTTAAATAGATGTTCATGTACCTTGCATGCACTAAATATTTTATTTTTATTTTTTTGCTTTGAGTGTAGGAGTAGGGACTTTAGGAGTGTATGTAGTTGGTACTTAGTTGGGGGTAGGATTTTACATATGACAAGATAGTGGATACCGAATTGGTGGTAGGGGCTCATGCACCATAAGTATTTTATTAGTGGTAAGATTACAACATTTGTTGTGCATTTGCTATGTGATCAATCAATAGCAATACAGCAGTGCCACTGGGTTCATCTGCTGGCTTTCATTGCTCCACACTACTTTTAGCAGGTAAAGAAGTGTTTTTGACCTTTTTTAAAATACAGGGGGATGCCTTCAAATATATTTCAGGTATTAAGGGAACCCCTGCTACATTTTGTATACCTACATTTCACATTACATTGGTGTGGTGGTCATTGGGAAGAATACCTCTTATATTGCTGGCCAGTGGGAAGAACGTCGCTATTACAGAGAGTCAAAAAGATCATTGCTGTCACCTAAACTGAAATGAGAGGCACAAATTGTTCAAGGCTCAAAAAACTCCTTGCAACGTCCAAAGGAACCCTGTTTGAGAAAGACTGGTACTGTGTGAATCAAATCTCCATTTTTTTCTTCTAGAAACTTTTTTTTTTCTATGATAGGTAGAATCTCTTTAAATATGTACGTTCACACTATAGGTTAAATCAACAAAAAACACAACTCACACTCAGTACAAATAGCTACACTAATACACAACCAACTATTACAAATACTGCACCCTCCTTAGACACTATTAGATATAGATTACATATGTATTTTGCTTACAATAAAAAATATGTATATTTTTCAAATCAATTTACATTTGTCCTTTTTGTTAAATATGCAGTAACGTACTTCTTGTTGCATAGCGTTTCCTGCGCTGATTTAAATAAAGTGGTCTCTTAAACAGCCCTTTTGTTTCACTATCATCTTTCATTCCACATCTCGGTAAGTGCATCTGGTGCACGGTAGCATCATCCAGGTTTCCAGTGACTTGAAGATGTGATGATCGCTGGAAGTCCCTAAAACATATGCAAATAACAAACTAAATTCAGACTTTGAAAGTGCACACTGGATCATATAAACAACAGTAATATGTCCAAGATGCTTAATAGCTCAGTGTATTTATTTAGATATATTGAAGCAATGATAAATAAATAATTAAACATGGACAAGGTATTTAAACTATATATATATATAATAAATAATATAAAATAAAATATTAATATAAAAATACACACAGTGTGCAGCTTGTATCATAATTAGAAGACCCATTGTTACACTTACAATGACAAACAATAGAAAGAATTGCACATTAGAAGCATAGAATAATACCTTTTACTGATTTAAGGTGTTTGGCATTACTTTATTAAAATACTACCTCGATTTCATTAGGGTTTATATGTACCCATATGGCTAAAAAATGTGTGCACATTTGGCAATAACATCCATAGGAGCTTGCAGAACAGCTTCCACTCCTCTAGTTACCTTTTCCACAAGACTTTGTGCTGTGTCAGAAATGTTTACCTATTCAAACAAAAGAGCATTTGTAAGTTCTGGAACTGATTTGGGACAAGAAGACCCAGAACAAGGCCATAAACCATGTTAAATTTATCCCAGAGGCTTCCGTAGGGTTTACCTCAGGGTTCTTTGCAGGCCGCTTCAGCTCCTGAACGTTACACCCTTTGAACCACATTACTATGGACCTGACTTTGTCTAGAGGGGCACGAGCATATTGAAACAGAAAAGGGACATCTTCAAGCTGTTGCCAGAAGTTGGTAGTACACAATTGTCTAAAAAATCTTAGAGTGTGTCTGCATAATTTTAGCTACAGTTAGGTCAATAAATATTTGGACAGAAACAACTTTTTTCTAATTTTGGTTCTGTTCATTACCACAACTAATTTTAAATGAAACAACTCAGATGCAGTTGTACTGCAGACTTTCAGCTTAAAACTCAGTGAGTTGAACAAAAAGATTGCATAACAATGTGAGGAACTAAAGCCTTTTTTTAACACAAATACTTCATTTCAGGGGCTCAAAAGTAATTGGACAAATTAAAAAGCTGAAAATAAAATGTTCATTTCTAATACTTGGTTGAAACCCCTTTGCTGGCAATGACAGCCTGTAGTCTTGAACTCATGGACATCACCAGATGCTGGGTTTCCTCTTTTTTAATGCTCTGCCAGGCCTTTACTGTAGCAGCTTTCAGTTGCTGTTTGTTTGTGGGCCTTTCTGTCCAAAGTTTAGTCTTCAACAAATGAAATACATGCTCAATTGGGTTCAGGTCAGGTGACTGACTTGGCCATTCAATACTATTCCACTTCTTTGCTTTAATAAACTCCTGGGTTGCTTTGGCTGTATGTTTTGTGTCATTGTCCATCTGTATTATAAAACGCCTCACAATCAATTTGACCTCCCCCAGTTCAACTCCAGGCCTTTTATCTGCCTAATTGATAATGACATAATGAAGGAATTGCCCACACTAGCCCATGAAATAGCCTTTGAGTCAATTGTCAAATTACTTTTGAGCCCCTGAAATGAAAAAAAGACTTTAGTTCCTCCATTTTTATGCAATCTTTTTGTTCAACCCACTGAAATAAAGCTGAAAGTCTGCAGTTCAACTTTTGTTTCATTTAAAATTAATTGTGGTAATGTACAGAACCAAAATTAGAAAAAAAGTTGTCTCTGTTCAAATATTTATGGACCTAACTGTATATATTTGTATATGTGATGATCAGATGTCTACAAACATTTAGACACATAATGTATAATAAACAGTATTTTTATTGATCACCAATCATTATAGTAGGTACTGTACAGGACTCCAGGGTACATTCTTCTCTGCTGTAGGTTGTGGACCCATTAAACAAGACTTACCGGGTATGTACTGCAGAAAGGAGTACAGGATATTTTGGTGACCAATAGTCTCAGTTTTGTTGGTTTTCTTACAGGTCCCTGGGACTTTGGGATGGGTAAAGGATCTGGGTGGACCTGTCTATCCCACCACAATACATGCTGGGTTTTAATGACCGGTATAACTGGATGATAAGGATACCACGTTTTGGAGTAGCTATACTACAAGCATCAGTACTTAGCAGCTCCTGGTTGTCTGGTAAAATAGTTTTGGAGGTGGTTCTTGATCCCTATAACTTCACAGTACCAATTGCACTTTTTTATGATCACAAGCAATCTCTATAATGTTGAGGTCAGAAAGGTGTATTTATACATTCTCATTTCCAGCATAGCAAAGGAGAAGTGTATGAAACAAGCCAGGCAGCCAAAGAAACACATCTTTCCTCCTACATCATTTGGCAGCTATCAGGATTTTGTGCAGTGGAGTCTCATCCCTTGCACACAGCTGGTCAAAGAATGCCCTTTTATTGTGCCACATTCATCGCAGCTGTTCTTTGCTCCAGGCTAAAATATATACAGTGCAAAATATTCAGATAATAAAATGCACACATTATGACCATCAGGAAATCTTCCTTTTAGATGCTGTTTACAAATAGAATGAACTTTGAGTAATTGTACAGTTAGGAACATTACATCATGTGTTTCTATATTATTCAGCTATTTATGACTAAAAATGATTTTGGAGATTAAAGTCAGAAAGATAAATAAAGGAAGTGTGCATTTGAGTTAATGTTAGTAGTTTTCTCATTCTGGAGCCACTCCAAGATGTTGGATAGTTTAGGATGTGGTCACTGGACACCTGCATAGGCAATCTGAAGTATTTATTACATGGCTTCAATTACTGTAAACCTATCTAATAAAATATACAGATCTAATCTAACAGATTCATTAAATAAGTTGAAGATGGCTACAAGTATAGAAAATTAAAATTAAAAAGTCAACTTATTAAAGTATACA
The DNA here is from genome assembly GCF_032062135.1 of Pyxicephalus adspersus. Classification (NCBI taxonomy): domain Eukaryota; kingdom Metazoa; phylum Chordata; class Amphibia; order Anura; family Pyxicephalidae; genus Pyxicephalus; species Pyxicephalus adspersus. Next base: position 86,007,370 of record NC_092858.1, on the reverse strand, counting down.
TCATTTGTTCTTAACTTTTATAAAAATGACTAACCGACCTTTCCTTAATACATTACAAAAAAAGTTTTATATAGTTTGGCTTTATTTGGAAAAACATGGTTGAATCTAAATTGTAATTGGTTGGTGTTATTTGTTGGTGGCTTTTGTAACAATCAATACCTGTGTAGCTGTCACATATGCACAAGATACTTGGAAGTGGAATCTGCATTACAGGATGTCCAAATTGCTAGACAGTTTAAAAATAAGATTATGAAAGATGAAGCTAGTCATAACAACACAATACAGGCCCAAGTACAAAAAAAAAAAGCAAAGTGCAAGTGAAATTTATTTTTTACAGTGTAGCAGGAATGTAGAAAAGCAGTAGGAGTGATTGTCAAGGGTTGAGTTCAGGTGAAAAACTGCAGCAGCTCTGTAAGGTGACAAAATTAATTATGTATGGACTAAAAAGAAAGAAAAAAAAGGAAATACAGATACAGTAGAGAATCTTGGAACCAGCATTAACTATTGTAAATAATGTGTACTCCCACTTGACAAGCTTCCAGCAAAAGCATTTTATGGCACGAAAAGTCAGGAAATACCTAAAACGCAAATGATTTTGATATATGTAAAGAATATTGTCAATATATGATTGGAAGCTGTCACTGCTGCATATCTCCTACAAAGGCATGCACAAAGTATGTTTCATTTCTGAGAAATGTCAACATATTTAAACAGGCAAACACTAGATCTTCATTCAAGCAGTGACTACAGGAAAGCTGATATACTTGGACAAATTATACATAAAAATAACATAGTGTATTTATTTTCATATTCTAAATGGAAAAAATTTCTTGCATGCAAAAAATAAGTATATTCCTACATTTACCACCACTTTAAACCTATGAAACTAGAATCAGGTGTTTCACATTATATTACCATGTCAATAGTTAGAACCTCCTTAGGGAGTATGCAGGTATAACCTGCCTTAGGTTAACCTCAGATATCCTGAGTCTGATGTACTCTTTGATACTGACATGCATGCCATCATCATGCCAAGAACAAATAGCTATCTGGGGCCCTCAGAATGAAGAATGTGGATACCTTTAAAACTTGACAATATATTTGGTAATTTTGAAAAAATCATTAATTTATTTGAAATCAGTTTTTTTATTGTAAGGAAAAAAAATCTGTGTTCATAGTGGCATAGATTTCATATGGCCACTGATTTATCTAAGAATGGCTGACACAGAAAATTCAGGCCAACAGTTGAGCACCTTCAAGTTTCAATCAAGGGACCAGCAGGTAACTTTTGCACCAAAGTGTTTGTACTGACAAGCATATTAAAATTTTATTAACTGGCGTGTCATAAATAAATATATATATATACCTATACTAATCGTGAAGCATGGTGGTAACAAACAATATGGATTTGGGTTGTTTTGCTGATTTAGGGTCACTAAGTTGTAAGTAGAACTGATCAAAGTTGTGTAAATCTCAGGACTGGATAGCCAGCAAAACAAATAATTTGTCAAGTAAATATACAGATTTCTTTGTATTTGGCTCTGCCTGCATTTTAGCTGAAAAAAAGGCACCCATTGCCCAGTAAGTTCTAGCTGCAGCAAGTAATATAAAGCAATAATTAGAACGGTGCTTTTCTGGTAAACCATATCATTAGATTCTTTTCTATTTGGATGGACCTGTAGCCCTGCTGGGTGATTTTTTGTAAGGCCTACTGAGCCATCCCATGACTGGTCTTCCTTTTCTACCACTGCATAGGACAATCAGACCACTGTGGAAAGCTGGCTGCAGTAAGCCTAAATTACCACAAGTAGTCATTTAATACTTGATTTTCCTACAACTACTAAGGTTCTCTTTGGACACAGAGCCCAGGTACAAATGTAGGCCAAACAGACAAAAAAAAGACATCCCAGACCTGAGACTAACCGGCAAACAGGGCTGAGACAGGGAAGAACAAGGAGCCAAGACCAAACAGGTGAAATGTAATACTTAACAGGTAAATGTATTACAAAGCCATACATCCAAATTCATAAAATAGTATGGAAATCAGATTACACCATACAATACACTAACAAAGCATGCGTGTTGTTTAATTGTTTTACTTTGCCAGAGAATGCAATGAAACCAAATGAATTGCTGCATTCTTTTGGTTTTACGTTGCATTCTCTGGCACAATTCTCTGGTTTACCTGTCAGTATAAACTCCGCGGGGTCCATGCATAGGCCGCCGGTCAATAGACACGAGTGATGCTGCTACTACGATTAGGGGCATTACTTGCGGCTATAAAATGCGGGGCCACACATATGCAGAGAGGCATATGAGTGATGCCGGGAATTGTAGTAGCGGCATCACTGGCGTCTTTGGAACAGCAGCTCAATATGAATTGCAGCTGCAATTCATATTAAGAATTCTTTTGGGGGCCAAAAAAAAGGATGTTGCGGGCCAGAGTTTGACACCCCTGTACTAACCTAGAATGCATGGAAAATATCCATTTGTAAGGTTTTAAAATCACTATGCTTTGCTATTTTACAATATTATTATTGTTGCTGTTTTTGTATGCATGGAAGATAGTCTAAGTACAGATGTATTTCATGAAGGTCATAAATGAGTGATTGCTTAGAAAGTAAGATCCAGCTGAAGAACATATGATGGAAGAGATGTGTAGAAAGTAAAAAAGATGAAAGATGTATCTGTTGTAAAAGATGAATTCTTAAAAATCGGTAGTAACCAAATGAAGGAAAAAGACTTTAATTCATGGGGTCCCATTACAAATTTCTGATTAGGCCCCCCTGGAGCTTCTTTCAGTGACACCTGGCAGTGACAACTAAAGTAATAGTTTAATTTGTTGTAACAGATGTTAAGCCTGATTTAAGGACAGGTAGCAGGAAATCTGCTGGGATATTCAATACACTATTAGGGAGGTGTGCTGTAAATAAAATATGGCAGAAAAAAGCAGAAATACAAGGAATTGACTATAAATGTAGCTGCCTGTTCACTAACTTTTCTTTATTGTATACAATTTATGGCCTGGCCAAAATATGACTGAAGACCTGAACCCAGAAAAGGACTGGGTTAATATGTTGGTGCCAATGGTTGAGTGTGAAAAATTCATTTTGGTTTTGTTTTAAAAATTTGGTGTATATTGTAATCTCTTCTCCATTTCTAGCAATAATCAGATAAATAATCCATATCAGACAGATATCAATCGTGTACCTGGTTGTGCACAAATTGACCAATATATCAGAGCTTTGCCAGAAAGTGATAAATCTAAAGAAAAGAAATATGATCAACTCCGCTTAAGATCAGAGGTACATATACAGTACTGGATCCTAGATTTGTGTTATTCTTACATGGACACCAATTTTCAGCATTCGAGGTTCCTCACCAACCTCCCTACTGGGGTCTTTCTCCCTAAGCTTCCCCACCCTCCATGGCCCCAATGTAGCTGAATAAAATGCTATAGTTATACCACCAGTTTATTGTCTTATTACCTTACAGCCACTGCTAGCTGTGCCGCCCTGTTATCCCATTCTTCTTCTTTAAGGTAGCCATATTTCATAAGATAAGTCTAAAAAATGAAATAAAAAATATTTTAATACATAGTGGACAACTTAAGTTATTGTATAAGACATACACTCGCCAATAGCAGATATATTTGGCAGTTATCCCTTTTTCCACTCACTATTGCTCCTCCTAAATATATACTTTCTCAGTAGAACTTTGCATGATGGCAGCAATCTTACATTTATGTCCTTGTATTTGATGTTCTATTATATACTAATCATTCATGCCAATTTTGAGTCTCCTGTGTGACCTTGTACTGTACACCAATACTAAAATATCAGTACAAACCTTTGGCTTCACCTGCAACATCTATGCAATACCAGATACTTACACAAAAAGACATTGCATAATTACATGCATTTCTGATCTGATCAACATAAAACAGAGGTACAAAATGACCACCACTGAGCCCCAGCAACACTTATAATCCAAAGTGTGTGGAAGCAGAACAAAATATTCATAACAGACTAGAAAGTGCCAGCTACAATCTAACCAAAATACAAGCTGTATGAAAAAACATTAAAACACGTAGGTATATGCTAGTTCCTATATAGATCCTGGTATTTTATTCTACTTTAGTTGTGTGCCAAGGGGACTCTAGACAGAGAATAACACGAGTAACCCTCTGTGATGCCCAAAAGGAGTATAGTGTACCAATAGACATCAAAGGATTACAGTTAAAAAGCAGTGTGAAAAATACTAGACATGTGGAACAAGTGCTTCTTAAGGCTGGGCCCCTAGTAGAAACTAAAACCAGCCTAGTTTTAATCTGCTACTTTATATGAAAGAATTCATTTTGTGTTAGTTCTCCCACCTCCTAGATTGTGAACTCTTCGGGACAGGGTCCTCTCCTCCTCCTGTGTCACTGTCTGTATTCATCTGTCATTTGCAACCCCTATTTAATGTACAGCGCTATCTAATATGTTGACGCTATATAATAATATAATAATAATAATTAAAGCTATAGAATATTCTTTATTATGAATTGCCATTGTGTACATTCACAGACACTGCATTAACCTTTGCAGGTTTGCCAATAGGATATGTCACCATATATATAGCATGAATCCATAGTACAGCATGCATGCTTTTGTTTACATGTATCACTTAGAACATTGTCCAAGATAACCTCTTCACTTTGACAGATCAAGCCAATAACCAAAGGAATTTTACACTTGTCATAGCCGCTTCATTATGTCTAGTGCCAAATACAAATTAAATAACTTAATGACTTCTGCCATTTTCCAGGATACTGGTACAGACAGGGGGAAATGAGGATTTTCCTGCAATAAGAATAGGGAGCAAAGAACCAGACTAATGGATTTTCTTAGCTTTTGTTTTCTAGAAGAAATTAAACAAAGAAACAGTTTCCTCTGCAGGATGCCATGTCAGACCTGTGAGGTGTGATATGTGAATATTGCCTTCTGTTGCTACCAAATAATAAATACGGAATAATGTTACTTTACTGTTGGTATGGGGACGTAGATAATAGGATGTTCAAAGCCAGTTAATTACAGCTACAGCTCAAAACATGATTTTATCATTTAGGAACATCACAAACTATAAACAATGATTTGGCCGCTATGTTTAATTAACCAAGACACAAATATAAACAATGAGTACTATAAGGGTGTTATATACATCCCAGTTTTTGATTGTGCTCTATTAGAGGAAATAAAAAGGGTTACCAGTCCTGGAGGATGATCTAAGCTCCTGGGTTTTTTTAATGCAAGAAGTGCTATCTAATGAGTAAGTTATATTAGAACAGGTGTTTATACAAAGCAAAGTAGAAGAGAGCACTGACTGATGCAGGAACAAGGAGTTTCTCCTATTGTATCATGCCCTGAATCACTTTGTATCATGCCCTGAAAAAGCAAGGTAAAAAAAGTTTTGATGAAGTTCATTTTTAAAACCTTGACCTTTGATGACTATTGAAAACGTGTAAAGGTATTAACTTAATAATGTTGGAGTTTTTTTTATATTATAGTCTCAAATTGCAAGCTTTCTATAAAGTTCCTATTTCTGGGAAATAGGAACAGTTGACAACTATGTTTTTTTATACTGATCCTTTTGTTTTGGCTAAAAACTCAGTGTCTTCCTGTTTGTGTGTGCTCTGTTCTTGGCATATTGGTGCTGGTTTCCTACAAAAGAAGAGCAAGATAGCGTAAGCACATATGAGTGACAGGTACTACATCCTGAAACAACCATAGGCAACCATGCACTGAAGCATCACTGTAACAGCTACATTACAGCCTAACTTCAGTTTAGGACTCAATAATAAACTAAATCATGTTTTTTTTAATGAATAATTATATATTGCAGGCAATGGAAAATTTTTGGGACTCTTCCAATGTAAATTTGTGGCAACTGTTCACAACTGTCACACATAAAGATAGTCACAGTTTTGAGGGTTCTCAACACACAAGAACAAAAAACAAATCACAAGAAAAAAAACAAAAGCAAACAAAACGAAAACCCATTATGCTAACAAACAGGCTTTTAAGATGCTGGGATCCGCTGAATAATGGGAGTAACAGTGTAATGATCCCCTCTACTCAGTGACAGGAACATTCCAGAACTGTAGAAAACCTTTTAAAGTTCTAGGTCTTTATCAAACAAGTTACAATATAAAGCTGCATGCTAACATTTTTATTAGGAAGCTCATACAAATATCAAAGATGTAGGTCAATGTTCATAGTCCTGGAGAAATATAATGGTATGCTATTGAATGCCTATCCTCAGGAGGGGAATTAGTGTTGTTTGTAGATCTTACTTGTCATTCAGTTTGCCCCATGTATAATGCTTTCCTTTACAGACATAAGAAATTGAAGTTCCAGCTGGCAGTGCAGGATCCTGAAACTATGCCCGGTTTTTCAGGACATGAAAGGCTTCCTGCTGTATGAGTGCTATACAATAAGAGGACACATCAGGACTGAGGAGCATTGTAGCTCAGCATGCACAGTCCACTCCGCACAAACATACAAGAAACTTTCCCACAAAGTCAGCTACCAGTCATTTTTATTCTCAAAGTATTTAAAATGAATAGTTTCTCAAATAGAACCTGCAAAGATGGAAATAATGGAACTGCAATTGACGTCTTTTCCCAAGGTGTAGGCTTTTTAGTATTTTATCAAGGGAATCTGTGACCTGTAAGGAATATCTATGAAAGGCAGTGACACTCATCAGACTTGTGTTGCATCATGTAGTAAAGCCAGGACTAGAAAACGAAACATGCATAGTCTGTACTATGGTTCAATATTTCTAGCTCCAGACAAACAATTAAAAACACTGTTCAAATAACATTTATAGGAACCATTTTCTCACCAAAGCATTTATAATTGTACGCACTGTCACAGACAATGCCAAACTGGGACTTGACTTTTCTCTACTACAGATACACAGGTTACCACCCTGCCTTTGATTGGACAGTAAAGGAGCAGCTGCTTTAATTCACTGCGAAACAAATCAAACTCCAAAATATAAAGGTTGCTTTTAATGAGGATTTTTGATATAGTATAGGCACAGACATAATTCCATATCATTGCCTGCAGACTCCTAAATTTGCTGACTAGCTCCTGAACATTAATTTGTGCACCTCATAGCTATTTCACCTCCTAATTCTCCATACAAACCTAACTGGTATCATATGTATATAACTGGGTCATTAAAATGTCATATTACACCTTAAATCAACAGAAACAGATTATGTGAAGTGGCTGTTTTTTAAGTGTAATGTAGCATTTGGCTTTTTATATGAGGTAATATACAAACGAGGCATACATAGATTCTTGCTGTCACATAATCAAGTCTTGGGAAAACATATGATATAATTTGCCCTAAAAAGGAATCTAAATAAATACATGGTAAATATACATTGCAGCAGCATTTATACCATTCTTCTTGGCAGCTCTTCTAGTTTAAATAATCTAAAAACATGTTCTCCATGCAGCTGTAATATTATTTAAGTGAGACAGAAAATTATTCTAGAAGGAATGGTGATCTGAAAAACTGAATAAGTGATTCGGATTTAAAGTGTTTATTACCAAAGCTTGGTTCTCTTAAACGCTATGTGTAAAAGTACAAATCGGACGAAAAGTAAATATACTGAAAAGAAATATTTGAGATGCCTTTGCTGACCTACAACTCAAAATGCTAGTTCTCTAGTTGTCTCTGTCTTTAATACCAAGTCAGGAAACAAGGTTGTAGACACTGAAATCAGAGCTCCTGACCTGCCTAGTTCTGGGTCAGTGATTTAGAAAGTGTGGAAGCTATTACCACTGGGACAACTAGCAATGTCAGAAGACAGTGGGCAAATGGAATGTCTCACAGTACACATTTACTGTCATACAATCATACAACCTAATTGTCTATCCTGCCTATCTTACAAGATAATAATTGTTCAGGAACATTTTGTGCAACCAGGAGGGGATTGGATCCAGGGAAGTTGATCTTCCACAATAGACTGTATGTAAATACTTTTACCATGAGTCTGAAGCAGACATTGCTGAGTTGTTTTCAAAGTTGCAGGCTACAAAGATTTCACCTCTTTATCTGCTTTGCTAATGAAGAGAAGGCATATAGCCAACGATGTCTGAGAAGTAATATATCCAAAGATGTGTAGTTGTAACTTGACATGATATTCATAATATAAGACTAATTTGACCGAAGTCTTTTAGATCTATACCCATTTTCCTGCATCATCTCGAAGAACTGTTCACTTGCTGCCTAATATACCCCATCCCATCTATTAAAACAAGATAATCAATTGTACTCACTTCACCAATTCATTTTTTTAAATTACAGTTTGAATTTTTGATACACTATTTGTGGTCTGGCTATATAATGTGATTTTTTTTTAAACATAAGTTTACGGTAATTCCCTGCATATCTTAACCACATACTGCAAATTCCTCAACGCATCTGTTGACAAATGTATTGTACATAAATGTGAGAAAAGGCCCATTGTTTGGTTTTTGTTACTTTATCACATTCACATCACACCAGAACCTAAACACAAACAGGGGTGTTGTATATTTAAGTACTGGTCATCCCTAGTCTGCACCATGTCAAATCAGGAGATCATCACTCCCTAGTTTTAGAAACATATTGCAGCAGAATTAATTTACCATATTTACCATATTCTGTAAGTCATGAGCTTTAGTTTGCATAAGAGCAATGTGTACGTCAAGCTCATACAAACTTGCATTGGCCCACCAAGCACCAAAACAAACCAAAGATTAGACATGCAGCATTCTTTTAACACAGTGCATGTTATTATATGTTGGGTGTGCTGCCAAACGTGCATCACCTCAGTGTGTTGCTGTGCCAATAAGTTTTAACATGTAAATTGATAGGTCTGAATAAGTTCTGAGCAACATTTCCATCTGCACAGTCAGACTTTTAAAACCAGGTAAAGCTAATACAAATACAAAATAGAACTAGCAACTATATATGTATAAATTTAACAATTTTTATATAGTGGACATTGAAACAAAACATTCTTTGTAACCAAAGTAAAAAAATGAACTTGACTTTAAATACAGATATGTCTTCTGGATAGAACATACTCCCCCATAAAATACTATTTTTCCATCATCACACGTCTACAACTGTCTTTTACACAGAACCATTCCATTTTTGGTCATGAAAGGTTTTGTATCTGATGCAAAAATGATCTAATGGGTTTCTTGAGAATATGAATATGAGAATAATAATATTGCCCAAAACAATAAATTTTAACCCAATCAAGACACCTTTGCGGTATGGCATATTTTCTGATCTCTTCTGTAAATGCTACTTGCCGGGCTGTCGTAATAATCTAATAGGTTTAGTCATTTCAGAGTCACTGACCTGCAGATTCTTCCGTTTACCTTTATGCTTGCCAATGTCAGTGACACCTGGGCAACTAGCACTTTCAGGAGGAAGTCAGCCACAGAAGCATATATTTCCCCAGGTAGTCTGAGGGAAATCTATAATGGTGCCCTTTTATAAAATAGGACATAAATATTGTGGAACAGCAGTATGTGCAAAATGTCTTACCTGTGCGGTGTGTACAGTCTCCTTATTGGTATGACTAATGGAAGAGCACAATGTAGTGACCAGAAGGAGGAGTAGGGAGGTAATTCCAGCATTCATTCTCAAAATGAGTGATCCAGAGCCACTTCAATGACTTTAGGAAATGACCATCGCTCCTGTAGCAGATACTGGTCCAATATTTACGCAGCCATGCAAGCTAGACTTATGTTAGCATATTACCTGGCGGCATCCTCCACCACCTTATCTGCAAATGAAGTGCCTTTATTATTTATAGTCATGTCCCAGTATTATGGAGATTTCAAGCCATCTCTGAATTTAATCTTGTATGTAACCTGGAAAGTGAACATATTTTATGGTAAAAGCTGCACTTCTTCAGCACAGGCTATCTATCAGCAGCATATTTTGCCATTATCAGTGAGTCCAGCATAATAATGTCCAGTTCAGTGCAAGGCAGTGAGCCGTCCAACAGCTGTGATGGGAACACATCCAGTTGTGGAGTTCTGTTCTTTTAGAAGTGGGATATGTAGCTACACATCCTTCACTGATTACAGGGATTCAGGCACCTCCCCAGGCAGGCAGGAGGAGTCCATGTGAAAGCAGCATTGCTAATCAACTGCAGTCTGGGAACAGTCACAGGAAACTCACTTGTTTCTATAGTGCTCATAGAATGATTCATTTTAAAGATTTTTAACCCTCCACCTCCCAGGGAAACAGAGTTAAACTTCAGATTTTAGTACAAACAATTATTGGTGTGCAAATGTTTTCATGTGATATTATAAAAAGACAAATCAACAATGTCTAAACTGCCATTTGATTTTAATTCTAGGTGGAGACAACTTACGATCCATGGCTACTTATGCTATAAAAAATGGTATTTCAAAGAGTGAAGGTAGGTGAATGTCAGTATATTAAAGAGCAAATAGCCTGTATTATTAATATTATTATTATACAGTATTTATATAGCGCTAACAAAACACAGAGTGCTGATTTTTGTGCTAAGCACTCTTGCAGAAAATCATCATTGGCCATGGGGTAAATATGGAGGTGTTATTGATGATTACTGGAATGATAGTTGAAGTATGATAGCAATCCAATAGAAAATAATGTGCCACAGTGCTCAGTCTTAAGGCCAGTTTTCAAAGCTCCACAAATACCTGTTGATCATGCATTTGAAGTTCATATAATGCAGCTTTGTGTCATAGTGTGGCAGCTACGCTGCACTGCTGATGAATTCAGAGCAGCTCCTCTGTGGGCAGTGTGATTGCACAACATGTTGCAGGCGACCTGGCTATAGACATTCTCGCTACTGGTTCAAAAGTCTGTAGTTAGTTAATTGACACCTGGTCACATGCACTCTGGCCCTCTACTTTAAAAGAAATTGTTGCGGAAACCCACCCAATGTGAGCTACAGTGTCTAGGAGGGAAGAGTGGGAGACACAAATTAAGGCAAGGAGTATTAAAGAAAGTTTGCTGATGGTATGAGGCTTATACATCACATAGCAAGTGAATTTGGGACATGTATGGACTGCAATACAGGAGCTTTCCTTTTTTATAGAAGCTTTTCAATTTATTTTGGCCAAACTTTTGTTTAATTCAAGTAGGTTTGGGGAAAAATATACTTAAAGCGGTTTAAATGGAGTTTGGAAGGTCCACATGACTTTCAATTGGTTCCCAATTTGCACAGAAGCGTGTTAAAATTATGCCATGAACATAAATCCAAAGCCTATCAACAAAGATTCCTAAACTACTTCAGTAAAACCTTGGATCATCAGCTTTTAGGTACAGGTCTTTTTTTTATTACTACATTTTGTGATATACCTATTTTGTGGATTATTGATCTTTGTACCAATTATGTTCTGTGTTTTTTTTACTGTACTGTATTATACTGCCTTATTATATTGTATCATGCCAATATATATGATGGCATTATGCAAATGAATAGCACTGCCACTTCTAAAAAAAAATGTTATGTTTCATGCTATTTAACCAGGTTTTGTTGGCTGAAATTGCCAAGTTAACTTATGAAGGGCACTGGTAGGGCAGCATATTTTAGGAGAGGATAAAAGAAAGTTTGAACTAAATAGGGTGCTGAGTAGCATACCATGGTAGGGCTGTTGGTCTGTTCTCGATATCATTATTGTACCATGCACCACTCATGGGAATCAAAGGCTGGGTTATCAAAAGATATTTTGTAAACAGATGGGCAGTGTGTCTGGGACCTGTCACAAATTTTCAAAAGTTGCAGGACCAAAAAAAAATAAAAATAAAAAAAACTCGTTGAACCAGCTTATCAGGCACACTCCCCAAAGCACCTATTTGATCTCAAGCCTCAGTTATAAACAGCTAGAAAATTAAAAAAAAAAAAAAAAAAAAAGCAAGCTGTAGCAGATCTCTGTTGCAACTATTTCTTTTAACCAGAAACCAATATTACGAAGGTATTTGGTAACAAATAGGTTTTTTTAGCAGGTATGCAGCAGCTGTTTCAAATTTGTCCAAGCAATTTATGGATTAGTTACTTGTTGAATTTACATGGAGCAGATAGACAGGCTAGCTTGTGGCTGCTTCACGTTAAACAGCTCTTGCCATATGCAATACGTTGGCGCCATCTAAATCCTGTTTTTAATGAGGGCAGTGTCGCCAACTAGTCAGTCCTTAGCCACACCATGCAAATTCAGCCTTAGCTGTCATTGTTAGAGAGTAGTTGGTTTGTGTTCAGTTTTAAAGTTAGGAGGTAAGGCCTAACTTTTTAAAGCAAAAAGTTTTATGTAAAATCCTACAATTAATGTATTAGCTTTAATTGGTATTATAGCATGTTTTTTTTTTCTTTTTGCAAAAATTAACAAAACAGTTGGCCTTGTCAGAGTTGTCCTGCCAATACTGCAATTTTCTGAAGCTATTTTTTCCCCAGACTTAGTTTGATTCAGAGGCTCTTCCATTCTGTCTTTTGAATGATCCTGACAACCAACGACACCAGCCTTTTGGGCTTGGGGAAGGTGTTCAGGTTGCCCTGAAAATGCACACTGGCAAGAGGTAGTAGATCCTGTCCTAGGCAGCTTTTTCACGATCCAACCATGTCAGGGACACACTGCCAGCCAAATGACTAGTTCTGGAAAGAATCCCTCAGCTAACAGCACCTGGATGTGGGGGAAGTGGTCCATCAATAGATGGCCTGATACAGCTTCCTCCTCAAAACATCTTCCTGGCCCTGATTCGCACATGGACATGGCTTCGGATATATTAGGAATACTAGACTTGGTGGATGTCCCGGACGGTGTTCAAGCAAGAAACTGGAAAGTGTAAGCAAGAAACTGGAAAGTGTAAAAGTAGTAAATACTTTTTCAGTGTTCTCCCTAGGCCCTAATAGCGAGGACCTGGCACTTTCCATTAACCACCTAGCTGTTTTTGGGTGGTTACTAAGAAGTTGAGTCTAATGGCTACCTGGTTATATGTGCTGTTGTACTATTTAGGAAGTTTCTCCCAGCGACACAACTTGAAGTTTAGGGAAAACAAGGTTTTCACATTTGTAAGCAAGCGAGCAAGCATTTCTGGTAAGAGTAGACCATTAAAATTTCTGGTTTATTCCTTTTACACCTTCTGGACTAAAAGGATTACTGAAGATTTAAAATTATATAGTTCAATTATAACCCTAAAGACTGTTCCAGCCAGTGTATAGCCACTCTATAAAGTTCTGCTGATCTACACAGACAAAAAAAACGGGAGTGAGAAACCGAGACGGCAGAGGGGAGCAATAATATAGATTTTAGCCATAGGACAGAACGAACATACAAACATCCCAAATATCCACCGTCTGTTAACCAGCTCACACTAAGGGAAATAAAGGGGCGGGGGGGGGGAATATCTTTATTTCAGGCTTGTCTCCAGATTCTTTTCAAACACAGTGCCAGACATTGCAGGCGGCAAAGGGTAAAATGTTTTGTGCTTTGAATTGCAAAGACCAATTTCATGAAGAGAAAAAAAAAAAAAAAAAAAAAAAAACTATAGACAATTAGAGAGTGTCATCACCTGTACTGTACATTTTCCACACTGTAGTAAGAGAAATTCTTTTACATTCATGTTATCAAAAATATTTCCTAAACCTGATATAAAGGCTCTCCACTGCAGGTTAAGTATTTAATGTTCCAAGTTACCCAACATACTAGTTTTTGACTAAACAGTTTTCCATGGGGGCAGTGAAGCTTACAATTTTGGAAAGGGATAAATAAGCAGCTTTTTTCTCATGAGTACAATATAAGTAGACATAGGAGTTAATGTAATGTACAGTCAAGCATTTGAGTAGCTGATGAGCTGCAGTTTCTTAATAGCACCTCAAACCCTCTGCAGTACAACATACTGCTGTGCACTTTTAAAAAAAAAAAGAGATACACAAAGTAAAAACATGTATTGTTTATTGTATTACAAAAACACTTTTGGCAATATTTCTTATTTCATTTCCCAACTGAAAAATTTAGGGTCAAACTGTAAATTAATTTTTTCAATGGTCTTTTAAATGGGCAATCTTTTCTCACATTATAGGGTAAATATCAAATAAAAACTAAATCAAGTAACCTGTAACTTAATTCTAAGCAGGCCCACATGTAAAGCAGGAGAGATGAATTTAAGGTTAGTAAGGTCTGTTGCGTTGGTCGCTTCTGAAGTCATTCCTGCCAAAAAGCAGAAAAAAAAATTAAAACAGGTTTTAAACAAGAACTGCTATTGCAAGTACAATTCCCAGGGCTTCAATTCTTTTTTAATGCAAATTATTGTAAAGTCCAAAAAAATAAAAATAAAATAAAATAGGTAAAATAAAAATAAAGTTTGAGCAATATTATATGTTTGACCCTTAAACTGGTTGTAAGCCTGATTGATCCACAGAGACTCATTTACTAAATACCAAATACGGAAAGCAGACAAAAGATTCAAAGGCTGTTATGGAAGCTATACCCCTATCTCGATTAGAGAGGTGCGTGTGGCCACACGCACACTACATATGAAGTTCAGATTGACACTTGTCATACGTGGCTCGGGGACAGTGAAGTAAACCCTTATCACCAAGTCATTGCCCTAAAATACATTATATACATATATGTGTTTAATGAAGAGCTCTTTAAACAAACATGTGATAGGCCCTTTATGGACTTTACGAAAAAAACAGTCATTGTACCCACAAGAGTGACATCTCTGCAGACTTAAACTAAGACCACATACAAGTCTAAGAGAGCTTACTGCATAGCTGCAACAAGCAAGAGCTTTGTGCTGTAAACGTAAAAGCTTTATGTCTACCCTGGTAAAATAGCATTTAACTAGATGATTAAAAAAAAACACATTTTGGTGCACTTTATTTTAGCGTTTAGTATGGACCAGACACTTTACAAGGGGATATTTACATTGTCAATGGCCAATCGTAACATTCCAGCACAGGGGAAATTTGTCGTTTTCAAGCTATAAAACTACAATATTGACTGAAATTTAACAACATAAGTTAGACAACACAGTTTGCCGGAGATTGCTCTGGAACACTCACCTGCCTCCCATTTTTCCTCCGTAGCCGCCTCGGTCCCCACCTCTTCCACGACCTCTAAATCCTCCTCTTTCACCACCATAGCCACCATAGCCACCTCTCCCTCGATCTGTACAAAAGTAATAAATGCATTAATAGGCAAATGCATAGCTCTACTTTTCTAAAGAACAGACACCTGCTGAATATTTCCACATTAAAGTGGTATGCCATTTTGCCCATGCAGGCACTTATGGTAACCTAGAAAGCCAACACCCCATAACATAGTAAATCTGTTACAGCAAAAAAAACTTTAATGTTATATCCAATTTAGGTATCATGTTGATGTTTATTTGGCTGACAAATTTGAAATGTAAAAAGATGTTGTATTTCATCTAAAGGAAAATATTTAATGACCAACCTCCTCCACCATGTCTGGAGTCTTCTGGCCTTGGTGTACTACATTGGTTACAGGAATCTCTTCTGGCAAAGTTAACATTGCCACACGAACTGCAAAATTGTAGGTGTTAACAGTTTTTACTTAGGAAAAAAAGAAAAAAAGTTTCCTTAATAAAAAAAAAAAGCAGCTTACGAATTTGGACAAAGCCAGTCTCCACCTTGAGGTCCTCCACTGCCGCCTCTGAAAGAGCCCCTGCCACCACCAAAACCACCACCACCTCTATGACCTAGGCAGGAAGATGAAAAACGAACAGCATTATTTTACTACCATTTAAAAAAGCATAAATTTTAACAAAAAAAAGTAGCAAAAAAAATCCTTAGTCAGGGTACACACACACAACCATTGCCTAAATTCCAAAAAAGTCTACTTCCAGATCTGGAAAAATATTCAGGCCATTGTATAACCAAAAGACAGTTTTAATGATTTTTTTTTTTTTTTTGTACGAGTGTAAGAGATGAAGGCGGACAATATTTCTCTAAAAGGCCAACCAACCAAGAGAAAACACCAAACTACATATAAGCCTATCCAACTGCACCAACCCTTTCAATGTTGTCACAGAAGTGTGATCAGGCCAAATATATGATCTATCCAAGAAGGTTAATATTTGTATGTTTCTACTACAGAAGTGTACTGCTTAGTGCAGATACACTGGCTCCAGCTTTATTTTCCACCATGGAAAATCAGAACTCACTACTGTTTCTAAGAGTAGCTGGCCAAGTGATTCCAGCAAAAACGTCCTTCAAAGGGGCTCACAATCTAAAGTCCCTACCATAGTCATATGTCTTTAATACAGTCTAAGGTCAATTTTGGGGGAGAACCCAATTAACCTAACTGTATGTTTTAGGAAAGTGGGAGGAAACCCACACAAAACAAGGAAACCCATCAAACTCCATGCAGATTGTGTACTGTCGATTTGAACCTGGGACCTAGTGCTGCAATAGCCAGAGTGCGAACCTCTGAACCACTGTACTGACAGTGAATAATATTTGGTTAAATACAATGCAGCTGTTAAGTAAAGATGGGCAATACTTCTGCCACTTGTTCTTCATGAGAGATAACTTTTTCACTTACCACCACCACGTCTACCACCACTGCCGCCGCCACTGCTACTTCCACCTCTCATGAACTCAGGTCTTCGAGTAGCAAAGGAGACTTTGATAATGTTGCCCATGAAATCTTTCCCTTTATCCGGAAAGGAAACATATTTAGGTGTGACAACATTATAAACAAACTATTACAGCTGCCTTTACACAAAAAGCAGAAAGTAAAATTAAAGCATCTTCCTTACCATCAAACCAATCAATAGCTGCTTTGGCAGAAGGAGGATCATCAAAAGAAACAGTAGCTTCACCTTTAGATTTGCCAGTCTCCTTGTCAGTGTAAAGCTTTATCATTGGCTTTCCAGTCTTCTTGTTAGTCTACAAAAAAATATTTTTCATACTTCAAGGCATATCTTTATTGTGTACTGCTAATAGAAACCCACCAATATTATAAAGTATTATGTACCTCTAACAAGTGGTCTATTTTTTGTTACAAAATGTGATTTAAGCTTACCCTGGTTTAAGTAGAATGCTTAAACCAACCCCTTAAATCAGATATTACATCTGGACATCTTGAAAGATACTTTCCCCATATACACTCACCTGCATAGCCATGCGTAAGGTAGCTATGACATTTTGCTAACAGTGCTACATTTGTCTGAGAAGTTGGGGAAAGCAATAAACTCAACTACCAAGGCTAGTCAGCACACACCTCAACTACAATGAGGATAGAACAGTTATCAGTTTGCTTTATAAACCAGAGTGAAAAGCTTGTAAAAGACTGATGTAGAAACCACTTGGTACTTGCCAACATATATGCTTTCCTGGGAAACAATGGCAAAAGGCTACAGTAGGTTTGTGGGAATCAAAACTTGAAATTGACAAAAAGGATCCACCAATAGGATAAAAGTATGATAGAATGGTAAGGTAAGAACCACACATGAATAAAAATAGAACTCGGACAGCTTTGTTGGGAGAGGGGAGGGAAACACATCACTCTATAGTCTATACTTAGATTTACAGCAAACTAAGTTTCATAAACTTTTTTTTTTTTTTTTTTTAACAGATGATTCAGGTTTAAAAAAAAATACCAGGTGCCATCAAAACAATGATAATACCTAACATGCAGTATTAAAAAAGCAAGCTAGTGAAGTCTGAACTTGCCCCTTTCACACTCATTTCTATTCTCAGAACCCTTTGAGGGGAACAAAATAAAAAGGATTTTAGGAAGAAATCACTTACCTTTATTATTCCAATTTGTTTAAAGTAGTCAGCCACCTGATCTGGAGACACATCCTCTCCAAGACCTTGCACGAATATTGTGTTATTGTCAGAATTGTCTTGCTCATCTAGGGGAGTAAAAATGGGAAAGGTTAAGTTTTGCAGACCCTGTGAACAATAAACAAAATCTATGAATACCGCAAGTTATAAAACTTCACTTAAGCTGTCTAACTTTTTTTTTTCTTCGAGAGTACAAATTTTACTATAGCCAAAAGGGGGTTAATGCCCTGACCTCTAGCTTTCAGCCACTGCCTGTAGGTTACCCTCAGCAACCCCAATGTTTGTTTTAGCCCTGTACCCTCTTACCTTGTTCATGTATATTCCCAAAATCTTTGGCGCCTGCAATGATTAAAAAAAGAATATGGAAAACTAAGTAGTAGTCGTAATACATTTGGTTCAAGTAAAAGCATTTTTAACTCCCAACAGAACACTTTACTAACAGATATGCAAGTTACCAGTAAATCTCATTTAACATGGAGGCTGCTATTAGTTAACGCCCTATGAAACTGTACTATTCTGGCTTTTCTTAAAAGTGACTTTGAACAACCACACAGTTCAAGAAAGTCTTTGTTCACAAACTTCAGGATAAGTATCGTACTGAAACAAAATGAAAAAGGGTCAGAGGGAGTGCTAGGCAGTTAGTGGAGGTCAGAAATGGCAGGTACTTTGGTACACACAGCTTTGATCTTCAACTAAAAATATCTCTACGAGCCCCACATAAACCCAAGAAAAGTCTCCATGTGCAACCCTCAATTTGCTGTATAGTAACTGTTAGAGTGACCCCATTGAAAACTGCTTGTTCCAGTAGAAAGCTTTAGGAGACCGTGACACCACCCTAAAGTTGCAGGTAAAAGAACAAAGGCGGCTTTAACTGCATATTTGCAGTGTTACCCTTTCAATGTTTTTTTTTTTTGTTTTTTAAACGTGCAATGTACCTTTGTATGTGCTTAATTTTGACTAATGAGAGTAGTCAGTTCCCTAGAACAGTCCCATCTCTCCTTATCACAGAGATCTGCTCCTCTGGGACTATCCATTTAGACATAGTTTCTGCTTGCCCACCTCTTCTCCATACATTATCTTGTATGTAGCTGCTAGGGAAAGGCAAAAAGGCAATACTAAAGCCTCAAATGACAGCTCCAAATCTGCCAACCATACATCCAAGATTGCAGAATTCAAGCCAAAATCTCATGATTTTGAAAGTCTAAACAGGGAAGACTTTTACAATTATGTAATTTTAACAGTGGGTTGAATGAATAGCCTGGCTAAAAGGGTCTTATTAAACAAACCATGGGTTCCTTCACATAACTTCCTGCTTTTTTATGACCCTACATATCTATAAGATAGATATTACTACAGGTTTCCATGGACAGAAGGATCAATCAGTTGAATATCCTGCAAATTGTCTTCCATCAATAAGAGTCACAAAAGCTAAAAAAACTAGTATGGAAACTGCTTAAGTCGGAATACTTTGGCACCCATAAGCTTTAAATGACTGCAACTGGTAAAATTGGTCAAAACTTGGCTGTCTGACAGGTACAACATTAGCAGAACTGTTGGTCAAATACCAATGAAGGTTTACTGTACATGGTAAATTCAGGCCAATAGTTGATAATTATTCTATATCTGAGTTTACAAGTCTTGAAACAGACTGATGAGGCATTTTTTTCTATTTAAACAAACATTTAACATTACAAAAAAGATCTTAAAATCTTCATTCCTTTTTCATTCCTGAAATTGCCATATGCATCAAGCAAAAACTACTTGAAAACGGCAGATAGGTGAAGAAATTGAAAGCAAAATGGGTGTTCTAGTACAGCCATATGAGAAAAGTGTAAAAACATTCTATTTATGAACAGAGAAGGGGAAAAAAACCTTTAAAATGTTTGGCATAAAAGTTCCAACACAACATGAAAGAACATAGGCACAACTAAATGGAATTTTATGGTTCTTCTTACCTGTGGTTACAAAAAGCATTTTTAACCACAATACACAGCATTGAGAGTTAGGTTAGCGTTGTGTTAGTTTTGACCAACAACAAGTGCAGACATCCACTACAAGGGCTACCTAGATGACAAACATGTTCTGTGGCATGGCTAGACAAATTGCAGGCAGCCAACACACCCCATAAAGTTACAGCTTTTAAATGTTTTGAAAATGCTTTTAAATGTCTTGCAGTAAATTTATGCTGATAGTAAAATCATATTCTGGCATCCTATTGAATATATAAAAAAAAATACTGCCTACAATGGAATAAATGGCTGCCAAGTTTCACTTTAAAACTGTTCAACCCTGTGTGGCACAAGACTTGGCCAACAAAAAACATTTCCAGGAGAGAAGTATTTTTAAAAACCTAAAGTGATAGCTTGCATTCTGAGAGAGGAGTATTTTCCCCTCCTAACTTTAAATTGTTGCCATGCTTCACCCACCTTGTGCCCTTTCCAAAAGCATATCATTACCTTCCCTTCATTTCAGTGCTGTTCCATTCTGCCATCACAGGGACCTATGCAAGTTGCAAGATACATGGGGCTACTACTACCTCCATATGACATACCTTGGCCATAAGTCACAAGTTACTCCATACCTGAAGTACCAGTTCAATGCTTTGACAGCACTAAAAAATAACGTAGTCAAGTTGCAAATAATAGGCAAGTATATGCCGGGTGGGGGGTTGTTCAAGAAAGTCCATTTTGTCATAAATGAACAAAGCACAAGTTTGAGTTGAAATATGAAAGAATTGACAGGAAAGAGTGAAAGAAAACTGTGTACAATTAGCAAAGCAATCCACAACTATTATTACAGGGTAATCAAGCCAAAATAATATGTAAGTAATAAAGTCAAAATTAACAAAAAAAAAAAAAAAAACTTCCAATCAACCTAATACACTGCTTACTTAGAAGTGGCAAGAGTCCTTGTGGGTGTAGTCAAAGTGCCAAATCTGTGTGTAGGCAGAGCCATGGCTGCAAGCCAAACAAACCTGCAATTGGTGTTTGCGTGAAATACTATTGCCACTACTAGGCATTAAAAGGTCTTTCTAGAGATG
Source organism: Pyxicephalus adspersus (assembly GCF_032062135.1). Classification (NCBI taxonomy): domain Eukaryota; kingdom Metazoa; phylum Chordata; class Amphibia; order Anura; family Pyxicephalidae; genus Pyxicephalus; species Pyxicephalus adspersus. The sequence continues at coordinate 85,986,458 of NC_092858.1, read as the reverse complement.
CAAGAAGCAGCAAAAAAAAAAAAAAAAAAATTTAAAAGAAATTTTAGCAAAAATATGAGCCAGGTATATCAAATGCATGGACAGTAACTCAACACCTTATAACTACAGGACCACCACCAGTCCCTTTTAATAGCTAGCATGTTTATGCCATTGTTTTCAAGTTTTCATTCTTACCCTGAAAGCAGTTGAACATTGACACTGGCACCTTTATACATATCTTTGCGAGTGTAGAACAGGTTTTTTACTGGCCTGCAAAAAGCTGAGGGGGTCCTGTTCAAAGCAACAGGATTTCCATGGAAACGGTCTACGTTCAAGGCACTTACCACCAAAATTTTTGAAGCCACCTCGGTCACCACCGCTGTGGAGGAAAAAGCGGAGACATGATTTTTTGCCCCCCTTTACCACTTGGGCAACTGAATGCAGAAAAACCCAATTTAGTCTTAATACTAGTGCAGCTCCCATTTCAAATTCAATGCACAAGAAAATTTCTTAGAATATACCCTCCCACCACCCTATGAAAAGCCAGCACACAGGTTCCTATTTAGCATCAGCTACTATGTACAGATTTTTAAACTGTGTATTGAATATACAATGCCCAGAATTATGACAAACCTTTTTTGTACTGTGAATCTATTACCACACAAGCCTATATCCCAAATAATCCAGTGAATGGATTGCTTCATACTGTACCAGTTCTAGCCACTAAAGTATCCAAAAGATAAGCCAGCACTCCCTGCAGAAAAAAAAGGTTAGCACTTCTACTAGCCCAAATCCTCGGAATACAACACTAAGGACTGTCCACCAGTCTCTGCAGAAATACATGACAATTTATTTACCTAAGGGGGGATTATAAACGTTCACTGGCTTAATTTCAAAAAGGAAAACTCACCTGGTGTGTTGACAGATTTACACCAAATAGTGCATTGCAGCAACTAGCACTTCAAATACAATAATGTAGATGCTAAAGTGCCTCCTATAACCTCCAGAGATTAGTGAACAATATGCAGTATACAAGAGAGGTTATCCATACTACATATTATGCATACCATCAACAAATTTGTAATCAACACTAATGATCTCTGGATTTTTTAGGCTTGCTGCCCAACACTCGGGCACTATATCCTACATGTTTAGGTGCTAGTACCATTAGTGCCATATTTTGTGTAAACAGCCAACTGCTCATGGAAACCATTTCCTGTTGGTACCAATTTTGGCAATATTTTAGAGTTTTTCACACCTTTTCTCAAAATAAATGTAATCTGGCTGTTTGTGAACCACATTATCAGTGTTATCGATAACACTTGGGAGGTCCCAACTTACCCCTTATGAAACAATCAAAACCCACTGCTGCACTGTGACTTTAGTGATGTAGGGAAAAAAACAAAACAAAAACACTTCATGCGACTTGGATGTGTGTTGGAGGCAATTTTTTCTTTACCAGTGCAACACTTATTACAGTGGAGGTTGTAGGATTCAAAAACAATACTCCTTAAGTAATGCCTTAGATATTTTAAGAAAGCTGGTCACAATAGTTCTTAAGGTTCTTGGGGGGAAAAGCAAAAGAGGTGTCCTCCATTGACAGGATTTTAATAGCTTCAAGTGTTACATTCCCAAATAAGTAAAGAAGCATGCAAAACCTTCTTGAAGCAGGTTGATCTCACCAGTCAGTAAATTGTGAATGATCTCTTAAACACCTTATGCTAAACTAATGCTGCTGGCATAATCCAATAGTCCCAGTCTGTCAACAGGTCCTCATGCAGATTTACAGAAACTTAATATATAAAAGAACTCAATTCTCCTAACACTCATTGGTAAGACAAGATTTTTTTCTCAGCTTGCTTTAAACAGACAGAATATTAATGCATGAATATTTTAACAACCTCTGAAGCAGACCAAAAGAACGCAATAGCCCTAGTGCTCCCATGCACAATTAAGAGAGTCCTATGTAAGGGCAGCCTGGCAATTCTTTTGCACCACTGAGCAGAAAATGCCAAACTCCTGCATACTGCATGCATGAACCTACAGAACATATTGAAAGATGCACTATACCTCCTCCAAATTGTACTACTCCCCAGGTCTATCTACAAGCAGTGGTCACAGGCATTACAAATAAAACTTATCAGAAGTAGTAGTCACAGCCCAGAAATTTAGCTACTCAAGTCAGTTAGCATATTATAAATGCAATTTAACAGCAACTGTCCACAAATGGTTCATGGTTAGGGCTGAAAACCGGAATACCACTTATGAGAGTAAAGACTGAGAATAATCCTAGTTTTGAAAAGAATTATGGGTGACAGTGATCATGCTCACTGTTTCTTAGAGAATCAGAAGCTGAAAGTGGTTTTGATAGATGTTTTGGTAGAAGCGCCAGTCTAAATAAACTAAGAAATTATTCTGAACTCAAAACCCCTGACATACCTTTTGATTACTGTATTACATAGACATAAAAAATAATGTATCCACGTGAAGACTGACTAAGAATTCCACTTAAACTAAATTGAAGTAAGCAATCAAAGGTCTTATGCACAGGTTAAGTCAATAAAAAAATGAAACAGAAAAATCTTACATGGGAGGACAGAAATATAAAAATGTGGCTCCATAGTACTAACATGTTGACAATGCACCAGTATTTTGGGAGACTATTCTTACACTAAATTTACTGTATATTGACCTTCAGTTTACGGGATAACCTCGCAACTATAACAAAAAGTTGTATTTTATTTCATTTACCTTCAAGTGTGCCTTAATGCAGAACTAAACAATCAACATTATGATAGAGCAGAAAAATAAATGGTTGGTGCAATCCAAATCCAGCCAAAATGAGTAATGTGCCAACGAACGATGAGGAGATCAAGGCAAAGATCTTGCATTTCTTGAGTGGACAGTATTCATCCAAGTTTCTGAGAAATCTTGAATATTTTTTTTTCTTTTGAGACAACCAAGTGAACTTCATTATTTAACCTTGATCAGACAGAGCACTGGCTTCTGCTTAGATTGATGTTAACCCATTATTTAAACATTTTTGCTTATAGCAGCTAGTTTGAGGGCTTTCCCTAAAACTATGTCCCATATTATCAACACTTACTTTTGTTCTTTAAAAGTCATAGGTAAACAATTACAGTTTGCAGGCATCAAAAAGGTATGTCTGGATATATTCTATGAACATCCTTTATATAGTGTTGCTACCCAACTTCATGAAGAAAACCTGATTTTTTTAAGTAAACAAAATATGACACAAGTTATCAGCCATTTAATACAAAGGCTGTCTCTTGCTGGGAGAGATATATAAAAGCCCTCCTAAGGAACTGTTCATGTGCTAAAAAATTATATTCTTCTCAAATGTCACTGACTTTTATACTGAAAGAGGAAAACTTCACTCCCAATTATATAAACTCTTCAAAAAAACAAGTTTACGGTGCCCAAGCCAATTATTGTATCATGGTTTACAAAATTAAAAATGTTTATAAAAATGTTAAGTTAACACATCTTTAATGTACAACAAATATTTACAATAAAAGCATGCTTTATAGTACAGTCCAGTGCCACCCAACTTACTGCTCCTTTAGCAGTTACCTCTGGAATCATCAGTTGTACTTTCATGGACAATACACTAGATGCTAATATTCCCATTTACCTCATGCCGCCTCTGCGATCATCATAGCCACCACGGCCTCGGCCACCCCCAAAGTTCTGGGATCCGCCATAGCCTCTATTATCACCATACCTGCCTGCGTCACGTCGGTCATCTGCAAATAAAAGAACAAAAACAAATTATGTCCAGTGCTTGAAATAGGACTACACACAATGTATTTCCTAATGCAGTGGTCACTAACCTTTTGGAGCTCCCTGACCACTAACACACAACTCCCTATTTGCAATCTTGTCTTTAATGAAAATTGACTATGTGCAGCTCTGTGTATGATGCCTTGGCATAACATGCACAGAAGTATATATACCTATATGTCCAGTGTAGCTGGCTGAAGATCTAGATAAATCACAGGGTAAAAATGGCACTGGTAGTTCCCACAAAGGAGCAGGGATACGGGGACAGGTAAAATGTAATTAAAATACAATCAGGCAGATAAGTACATTTTATAGCGGAAGGGACATCACCTGTCCCTTCTACAATAAACCTGCCTGCTTACAATTAAGGTATACAAAACTGCATAAAAAAATTACTACATAAAAAACAATTTGTTTTTTAATAGGTTAGCTAAATAAATAAGTAGTCATCATCAATCCTAGGCAGAGCCTTCAGAAAACATTTTTAAGTTCTAAACCTGATCTAAATAAATCTGTTGCCTAAAAACATTTTGCCGTGTCCAATTAATATGAAAGCAGCCTTTTCATATGAAGAATCAGGGTTCTGTTGGGTAATACAGGATAAATGACCAGGCTTCATTGGTTGCCTGTACTATCCAAGTAATTTTAGCATCCAAATTCCCCAGTTTATTTTTTTTTTTTCCTTTAGTAAGATGACCACAGGACATTTTCTTTTCAAACAACAGTTCTGTCCAACACATTCGTCAGGTTTGCAGATGAAAAAATCAAAAAACCCAAGTAAAAGACACGTCTGTCATACATTTGGCAGAAAAAACAGATTTGTACATCACCTTGTGAGGGAGCTCCATAGCCTGAATGTTCATGAGAACCTTGTTGCTGTTCATAACCTGATCGTGGCTTTTGCCCATATTCTTGCTGGTCATTAGATTCATGCTGCTGCTGATACAATTGACCATCATTATTACCCGGCTGGTTGTCACCGTATGAGCCTCTATTGCTGTACCTTGAAATTTTAAAAAATTTAGGAAATATGTTTTTTTTTTTTGTTTTTTTTTTTATATACACAATTAAAGTTCAAGACCTCTCCCAGAAAAACATACAATTTGCACAACTTTTTGTATGTATAATTTCCAGCCAGAAGGTGTAGTTCTATTAGTACAGATGCCCAGTCTCAGTGACTGGAAATGTTAGAACTGCTGGTTTTTTTTCTGCACTTCGGTCTCCAGCAGTCACAAAGCTGATTAACCTCTGTCTCCCCCAGCAGAAAAAGATCACTAATCTTCTACGGCACTTGGACATAAGCTGTCTTTTTCCGAGCTCATTTAAGAATATTGAAACCAAAGGATAAGCATACCATCCAGGCAATTGTCATTTCTTTTTTTAGTTGGAAGCTTACATACAGTTAGGTCCTTAAAAACTTGGACAGACAACTTTTTTCTAACTTTCACAATTTTAAATGAAACAACTCAAATGCAGTCGAACTGCAGACTTTCAAAGCAGCTTTAATTCAGTGGGTTGAACAAAGATTGCATAAAATTGTGAGGAACTAAAGCCTTTAATTACAAAATAACTTCATTTCAGGGGCTCAAAAGTAATTGTACAAATTAAAAAGCTAAAAATAAAATGATCATTTCTAATACTTGGTTAAAAACCCTTTGCTGGCAATGACAGCCTGTAGTCTTGAACTCATGAACATCACCAGATGCTGGGTTTCCTCCTTTTTAATGCTCTGTCAAGCCTTTACTTTACCAGGCCATTCTGTCCAAAGTTTAGCCTTCAACAAGTGAAATGCATGCTCAATTGGGTTCAGATCAGGTGATTGGCCATTCAAGAATATTTCACTTCTTTGCTTTAATAAACACCTGTGCTGCTTTGGCTGTATGTTTTGGGTCATTGTCCATCTGTGTTATGAAAGGCCTCCCAATCAATGTGACTGCATTTAGCTGGATTTGAGCAGACTGTATGTCTCTGAACACCTCAAAATTAATTTGGCTACTTCTGACCTATGTCATCATCAATAAACACTAGTGTCCCAGTGCCACTGGCAGCCATGCACGGCCCAAGCCATCACACTGCCTCCGCCATGTTTTACAGATCATGTGGTATGCTTTGGATCAAGAGCTGTTCCACGTCTTCTCCATACTTTTTTTCTTGCCATCATTCCAGTAAAGGTTGAAAGGTTTTATCTGTCCAAAGAGTTTTTACAGAACTGCGCTGGCTTTTTTAGTTTTTTTTTTTTTTTTTTTTTTATTCTTGTTTAAGCCTAGTTTTGAGGCTTATGAGTGGCTTGCACCTTGCAGTGCACCCTCTGTATTTACTTTCATGCAGTCTTCTCTTTATGGTAGACTTGTATATTGATACGCCTGCTTCCTGGAGAGTGTTATTCACTTGGTTGACTGTTATGAAGGGGTTTCTCTTCAGCATGAAAATGATTCTGCGATCATCCACCACTGTTTTCCGTGGACGTTCAGGTCTTTTGGGCGTTGCCGAGTTCACCAGTGGTTTGTTTCTTTCTCATGATGTACCAAACTGTAGATTTTGCCACTCCTAATATTGTAGCAATTTATCGGATGGGTTTTTCTGTTTTTGCAGCTTAAGGATGGCTTGTTTCAAAGCAAAATCTTCCACATATAAGCACCCCCCCCCCCTCAAATCAACTCCAGGCCTTTTATCTGCTTAATTGATAATAACATAACAAAGGAATTGCCCACACCCATTACTTTTGAGCCCCTGAAATGAAGGGACTGTAAAAAAAAAGGCTTTAGTTCCTCACATTTTTATGCATTCTTTTTGTTCAACCCACTGAATTAAAGTTGAAAGTCTGCAGTTCAACTAAGTTGTTTCATTTAAAATTAATTGTGGTAATGTACAGAACCAAAATTAGAAAAAAGTTGTCTGTACAAATATTTATAGACCTAACTATATCTCAGTTGTAGGTCTGCTTTATGATACAAGGGAAACACACACAAAAACAATAGTTTAGTGTGAAAAGTCTTACCCTCCTCTGGAAGAATCTGAGCTCTGCTGGGCATAACCTCCATATGACTGCTGGCTTTGATACTGTCCCTGACTCTGTCCTTGTGAAGGCTGTCCATAACCTAAGAATTTTCAAATATTAAATTTAAAATTGACAGAAGAAAAACATGGTTGCTATTGTAGACAACATTCTAAGAATGCTTGTTGCAAAAAAAGTTATGATGAAAGACAACCATGTCAACAAACATTCTTAGGTACAGATGTGCAAAATGGACCTTCCCATGCTGCAAAAAAGGATATAACCATACTTAGGCTCAGCTCTACAGTACATATATTTAGACGTCATCTGGAGCAGCGGTCGCTAACCTTTTCGGTCCCACTGACCACTAAAATTCCTGGCTCCTGACTGTGCATGACCCAAGAGCCAGGTGTCAAAGGGGGAGAAATCTCCCCGTAGTGATGTCATCATGACATAACCCCGCCCTACTCTCCCATTGCAGATCTGAGCCTGTGATGGGAGCGTAAGCAGGTAGAGTCCAGGGACACAGCTCACCCGCTTCCTTGAGCCTGGGATTTGTACAGGGGACATGGTCCGCAGCTCTGGCCGTCCAGAACTGCGGACCACCAACATTTTCTCGCGGACCCCCTCTTGGCGACCGCTGCTCTGGAGCATCATAAAACAGCTGGCCTCTTTACAAAGACTGCAAAAGATGATTGGTATATAAGAGACATGGCAGGCAGGAGATCTCACAACAAATTGCATAGTATAAGGGCCTGGGAGTCAGGACAACTTGGATGCTCAATACAAAATCTAAACGTATGTGTTCCTGTGTCAGTCAGTATTATTGTACCAACCAGTTTCCAATATTCAAATGTTTTAAACACAATCTTATACAAGGATATCATTGCCAAAAATATCTATAAAGACATACCGCCTGATTGACTTTGTCCATAGCCTCCATAAGATGCATCTGTTTGTCCATAGCCAGAATAGTCCTGGAGAGAAGAAAATAATTTAAACACTATAAAAAGGTGCAAGTCCGCTCAAAACAAATCAATACTTTTCAGTCACCCAATGTGTTTCATCTGACATAGGGTAGATCTCCACTAACCTGATTGGGTCACACATGGACTACATTCCTCTGCTACATTTGTTTTATTTAACACCACACAGAATGCAGAAACACAAAGACTGGAGAGAATATGGATTCAATGCTAGCATCTAACAAATACTATTGCCATTCGAAAAAAAAATTTTTTATATAGTTTCTTAAATAAATTTAGGATTATTTGGACAACAGAATAGCATAGGATAAAACATGTTATCTTTATTCACAATCATTAAAATCAAAACATAGAATACATATACCAAACCTCCACTCATAGCAGCCATAAACTGTACAGACTTATATAAAGAACACAGATGGTACACTCTTCAGGCTCTAGCTTGTGCTTATAATTGACTCAGGAAAAGAGGACGAAGCAAAGGAAGATGGTGGCCCTCACGCTGGAATGTGGATAGGAGAGCCATGCAGATTCAGTTCCGCTGTAGATTATTTAATAGGGATAACTAATTCTGTGACAATTTTGAAGATAGGAATTCAACCCCACTTTAGTAAAATGTCCCCTAATTTTTCTGTTCCAAGACAAACATGAATGGAAATCCCTCCAGCAGAATAGAGCGCAAAATATGACTTCACAGAGGTTTTTAATTTTTCCTACCAGAAAATGTTTTGACATACACGCAATTTAATGTAACAATGTGTTCCAAATCTGGTCAGTCAATGAGTAAAGCATCTGCTAGCCCTGGTATGAAGACATACATGGGAAATCATAAAACTAAGGGCAGAAGATATCACCTACCTGTGAAGGCTGACCACTGCTTTGTCCTCCAGGATTTCCATAACCAGAATAGCTAAAAATGAATAAACATGCATACAAACCATCATTACAGCTGTAATAAAAAAAATCAGAATCGCAAGAAAAACTACAAACCTCTACAAAGAGCTTTGTGAACGTGCTTGCCCTAACAAGAGTTCCCGATCTGCATATTTGTTTCAGTGCCTTTAGTACTTTCAGTCAACAGGCGCATTTATAATTATGTGCAATAAAACCAGAAGTTATTGTTTAATGTGTGAAATAAATTTAAAGGTGAAACATAAAAATATGCTAAGTAACAGATGAGACTGATGAAGTACAGGACTATGTTCCTCCTCTAAATAGATATAAAGCTTCCACACGTGCCAAGTATAACATTTCTGTACAGGAATGGAACATTGACCATTCCACTAATCACACTGGCTGTTTTTTGTGCAGTATACAGAAGCAGTCAGAGAACAGAGAGGTAAAGTTTCATATGGAATATGGATGAGTTTGTATATATTTTACTTTCTACTCTACATAAGCCCATGGCCTCCGATAGCTGGACAGGCCTGTAATTTGCCTTGCTTCCTAACACTAATCTGGGCACTCTCTCTAAAATTAGCTCCAAATGCTGACTGTAGATCGGTGGCTTTCATTCTCCTCCACTGCTGAAGACCAGGTTACATCTCCTTCCTAAATACTAAAAGCCCAATTTTCAAAACAGAGAATGAAAAGTAATGTTGAGTTTTTACTGTGGGGTGTTAGAAGTCATACTGCCTTGCCAAAGCCCATGTAACCTATGGTGCTATGCCCGAAAGAGACCACAACTTGGTAGATTTGTAGCAATAAAGACAAACATGTATACGTGGAGGTAGAAACTCAGCCAGCTAAAGACCTCCAAAGCATATGCACCAAAACCAGCAAGAACTGCCATAACATTTTGTCAGTGTTCATGGAGTCGGTTAAACTTACCCTTGTTGGTGTTGCCCTCCATAACCTCCATAACTGCCAGGATCTAAAAAAAAAAGCAATTTGTAGTACGTAAGAATGTTTAGAAGCAGACTAATATATATTTGGGATTATATCTGCAGATTTAGTAACAGAGTTTTCAAGGTACCAATAACAGCACTAAAATACTTGAATAGGTTTTAAAGGGAGCAATCCATTGTCCTACAGTGTAACCCATTGTCTAAAGAAAAAAAAAAAAAAACTTTATGCCCGACAGACATTTATACTCTTGTTCGACTTTATACAGTATTCTGAATTTTAAGGGTTTTAAAATCGTTCTGCAAGTAGATTGACATACAATACCATTAAACCATACTTTTTTTATTTACATTCACCTGCCCTTGCTTCATCGGGGGCACCACCAACTTTATCTATGCCTCTGATCTTTTGTCATCTAGATTTTTGCCAGGTTCAGCGGACTCATCTCCCACGCATGAGCGTGGAGTGTCACCTAATCCCTATGGATGCTGGAATACCCTGCATATCCCAGCATTCTGTACTTAGCTGTGCATGGACAGTTCAATGTAGTTAAAAAGAAAGATAGTAAACAGGCTGGTAAGTTTTACTGTAGACGGGACATCACATGTCCCTTCCACAATAAAAACCCTGCCCACTTGCAATTTTGGAACGGAAAACTATAGCTCCATTTTAAAATTCAACTAAATTTCCACATTTAAAACACTACAGATCATTATTGCAATAAAGGACAGGTGATATCCCTTCTCCACATGGGGTTTCTGGACACAAAGCTAAACATACACAGCACCAGCTTTGATTCGTGGGCGAAAAAGCAGGTAGGTCCTTGTAATGGAACAAAGACAGGTGATAGAAAGGGGTAAATATATGGCAGGCCCCTACAGGCTTCCATCTTCTCACATTCCTCCCCCACAGCCATTAGGTGCAAATGTGGGGATTGGGGCCTAACTATGGGTTAAGGGTTATACATACCCATGGTGGGGAGTATCAGTCACACAATAGCTGCTCACAGGCCCATTTATTTTATTTTTTTAGTTTTAATAAGAATAACCTTTGGTTTATAACATGTTCATTTTACTTCCTGTTGAGTTGTAAAGACAAAAGATCCCCCCTCATAAGCATACATCAATACTAACGTTCTGTATGTCACACTATGGGAGCCATACAATGCTGGAGTTCTGATGGACAGAAGGGTGAGTACTTTGTGTATATCACATTGCAGATAACTCCTCAGAAGTAGTCAGAATAGATATTAGCTCAGATTTAATAAGGCTCCTCAAAGCTGGGGAGAATACACTTTCATCCGTGAAGCTGGGTGATGCAGAAAACATGGAAATGATCTGTTCCAGGATTGAGAACATTTGGTAACAAAGAGCAAATTACTTTTAGGAAATGCATTCCAGATTTGCTGGTTCACCCAGATTCACTGATAAGTGTATTCTCTCGTAAGAGCTTTATTAATGAGGCCCATCTGCCTGTGCAGGGGCAGCAGGCAGACAGGCGGCCATGTACACACTTGCTGCACCGCACAGTCCCCCTCCGCACACCGCCCACGTGCAGTGCAGCCATATACACAGAACACAATGTCTTCCTGGCTTGTGGATTCGGTCTGCCCTGCTGCGTCACTCAGACCCCTCTTCCCGTATAGCCAGCTGTGGTAGAACCCTCGCCTCGGGCCCTAACATATAGGCAGGGATACAGCACAAGCTACAGTCCCCTACCTGACGACATGATGGCTGCTGCCAAAAGGACACTCAGGAGCCAAAAAGGAAAACCAGCACCGCGCGCAGGAAGCAGGCGTCACGTCCCAGGGCTCGCGATACCCAACGTACGTGCTCACGTCAGCAAGGCCCTGCACCTTCACGTACACAGCGGCACGTGATGTCAGAACGCGGGAATGTTTATGTCACGTGCTTGTATTTGTGTACTGCCAAGTAGGAGGGGCTGGGTTTTTATTGGCACTTGTTACACCCAGTGCAGGGCTAAATGAGTATACTTGGACTGATATAAACGCTGGTCTGGCTGACTATAGTGTGGATTATACAGATCAATGGTCTTTTATCATGAGTGCTGACAATGATTTTAAATGGTATTTTCACATAGTGTGGGTAGAATATATAAAACATGAAGTCACATGACCCCCTTGTTGTATTTCATGGAACTAGAGCACTTAAAGAGTACCGAAACTCAACATTTTTACTTTACATAGAAGGGTAGACAACCCTTCCGTGTAAGGTCAAAATGTTGTTGTTTTTTTTTATTTTTTTTTTTTTTTAAAAAGCTACAGCACCACTTCCTCCAAGTTATATCTGAAGTCAGAATTTTCATTTTAGATAAAAAGGTAGACAACCCTTTTATGTAAGGTAAAAATTCTGCTTGTTTGTGTTTTTTTTTAAGTGCTACACCGCCCCTTAATTCTCGATCGATGGGAGCGCAAAGCCACCCGGGATACCTACGTCACGCATCCCAGGAGGCTCTTGGCTGCTCCTTCTGAGCATGCCCGACCATCTCTCGCCAAAAGGGAAAGGAATTGCCGATCTCACACATGCGTAGTGAGATCGGTATGTTTTTTCCCCATCTATGTCACCCAATCTCGCGCCTGCATCAGGTGACGTAGGAGTAAGAACTGAGAGAAGTTGTCGGCACCTAGCTTACCGGCCCAAAGACAGATGCTGGGATGATGCGGGACCCCGATGGAAGAACCCTGCGGACAGATTGATTGCTCTGCAGGATTGTGTATTTTTTTGGTTGTTTTTGGGTTTCCTTCCTCTTTAAGTCTTGATCGTTGCGGATACCTACAGCGGCCATGGCACCCGATCTCGCACCTGTGCAGTGCGAAATTAGGAGACGAAGAAAGAATACCGAAGAAGAATATAGAAAGCAAAACTGAAGTTAGCGGGGCCTGGCGCTTCCTCTGCGCCGGGAGGAAGAGGAATTCCAGGACAACGTGGGACCCGATTGTGGGAATGAGCAGCGCCATCAAGGGATCTGTCGGAATAAAGGAAGTGTCATTTTTTTGTTTTTAATTTAGTTTCCCTTTAAAAAAAAGTGGTATCTGTCAGTGCATTTTAAATTATTATTATTTAATTTATTATTATAAACGCTACCTTAAAGTGGAAAAAAAAAAGGAGAGTTCAGAAGGGACTTGCTATGTATTTTCTGCAATAATACAAATCTACTTGCCTGTTCATAAAGTTCATGTAAAGTGCACTGAGCTTTGCTTGCACAGCTCAATGTACAATCCTGGATTATCTGGCCGCTGGGAATAGTCCAGCACGCATGTTCAGGATTTACCTGAAGCGAATAAATCCTCAGTTTAATTGATTCACAAGTTCTGAGAAGAGTGGTGGTGTCATGGGCAGGAATATTAATTACATTTAATTACATAGAAACAAATGCTCTTTTGTGATACATTGTTTAATGTCTAAATCATGATAGTGAACCATTTCTAACATAGCTAAATAAAGTATGTTTTATTTCTGAAACTACAGATGCATGGACAAAGGAGGTAACTTTTATAACACGGTCATGTGATGACCCATTACTATCATTTCACCCAATTTGTGGTTCAAAGCATAGTTTGAGGGGGGGGGATACTTACTTCCCTGGCAGCCAGTGTCACTTACCTCTCCAGCCAATATCAGTCTCCTTTTCAGCACTTCTATAAGTGTTCCCCACCACGTTCTATGGTTTGATACAGTGACCTCCACATAACTACAGGATACAGCAGCAATGTGGGGGTAAGGGGATAGAACCGCAGTGCACAGCAGGGGTCAGAGGTATCTGACACTGCTAGAAGTGGCCAATGTTAATGAGTTTAGTGGAGGGTGGAGTGAAGGTTAACACGTTAAACATAATTGTTCTCCTATTACATATTAGGGTATTTCTATGTGACCGATAGAAAAGGTTTACATTGAGGGCTGACATAGAGAGGTGCAGTGTGTGCAGATGCATGGGGGTCCCCCCATAGTTTTGGACTTGGAAAAACATTTCTCAAGCAATGATAGAGGGACCGGGCATTGCAGCTGAGCACAGGAACACTTGTTACCATGCTTTGCTGTTCTATGACACTCAAGCACAGCCGCAAGTAGGAAATCTAGGTTGGTAGGGAGAATTGACAGTTCTGTTGATTCATCCTACCCATTCAGATTTTCCTACTCAGTAGGTAGGGGCAGTTGTTGAGGCAGGAAGGGCAAGAAACTAGGTGGGGCATAGGGGTAGAGGATGGGCAGGGTGGTGGCTGTGAAATCCGGGGGGCACTCGTCAGTTTACCACGGGGCCCTCAGTAAATACATCCACCACTGATTTACAGTAAACATTTAATGACAGAAATATGGAGATACCTAATGCTAACCAACTTCTAAAACCACAGTGAGGGGGATACCCAGAGGTATCAATACGTGAGAATTTAGGGGTTGATTTTGTGCATTACAGATATTCAGGCATGAAACAAGTATAAGCATTTACATTCTTCTATATAAAATAAGGACATATATTATTTACATTCTGAACTTATCACTAAAGACTCCTTTATATATTGGTAGTCTAGTGTTTTATCGGTCAACCACTTCCTTCCTTAAAATAGTAAGACTTGTTTAATCTAGTAGAATGAAATAGACAGAATAGTTACCTTATTTCTTACCGCTGCGAGCTTAACTTCTGCTGGATGACCCTTTTTTGCCTGTCTTGCTGCTGCCGCCTTTGTTAACATCATACTGTAGAGTACAATGTATGTTAGGGAATCCAGGGCCCCTCCACATTCTGGGGTTACATCAGGAGGTTGTCAGTGGGATAAAAAAATAAACCAATATTCTTCTCTAATGTATCCCCTTAAAATAAAGAGGTATTAGAGCTTTACCACACACAGGGTAGGCAACAAAAGGTTTTTTTTTATCAGTTTTAAAGCACAACCAAAGTTAACATTTAAAAATTGTGAGCAGGTGGGTCCTTTACCGATGATGCCTTTTCTACAATAAAATAAACATATTTACCTGATTGCAATTTTTTAATGAACTAACCTGTTCCTGCTCTGTCATGGGTGCCACCATCCTCACAAGGTCCTTTACCGGGCTTGAGATCTTCAGCCATCATGTTGTCCAGGTAGAAATGAGATAATGAAAAATAATCTATTCCAGGCTTCAAATTTTGAAGCTCTTGGCGATGAACATGATTTTTTTTTTTTTTATTCCATGAATACAGTATCTGTATCTTAGTAAATCTTGGCAGCATGGTTAGCACTCTGCCATTTGCAGCCCTTGGTTCCTGGTTGAATCTCACCCAGGACACTATATGGTTTCCTCCTACATTCCAAAAACATCCAGTTAGCTTAATTGGCTTCCCCCAAAATTGACCTTAGACTGTATTAATGACATATGACTGAGGTAGGACCATTAGAATGTGAGCTCCTTTGGGGGACAGTAAGTGACATGACTATGGACTTTGTATAGCACTGTGTAATATGTCGGTGCTATAATAATACTGTATAATAATAATAACATTCTGACAACGAATAACTACTTTGCAAGACTCATGGTAACTAGTCGTAAAATTGTATTTTCTTGTGTTTCTGTATATGCACTTACAAATCTCCTTTTGGAAGATTTATGCTCTATACTGCACTTCTGCAAACCTTTGTGTGAGGAGCTCACACCTTAGACATGTGATCAAGTGCATTGTAATTACATGTCCCATGATTCCTTGCTTGCAGTCTATCATGTACATGTACTTCCCAATCATGGTGCTAGAGCATCTGAGCATGTCACCTACCTGCATGTGAAGTTACAGTCTTTGCCAGGACCTCAAACCTCAGGGCGGGTATGTTTGGCCACTTGGGATACACTGTAAGGCAACATAGCCACCCTATAATGGGAAATTTAATTAACCAATCTTCAAAATGCTGATGATGCTGCAAAGGCTGCACACAAGAAGAGGACATCAAACAAGATATTATATAAAGTATGCTGCTAAAAATCTTTTGTGCAATGTCTGGGTGCAGGTCAATTGAAAGTGTATCTAAGACCAAAATGTTTGTCAGTTTTTTTCTCCAGCTTTCTGTGTCCCAGCTGGCAACAATTGTTCTCTCATTTTGTCCTTTTAAATTTGGAAAAAATCCAAAATGTCATGCTGTAACTGGAACGTTAGGCAATGGAGTGTTTACCCTTTCCTACTCTGTGCAGTTTAAAATGTGTGTTCAGTTCAAACATTTTATTTTAATCTTAGATATAATAGGAAATGATCAGTACCCCATCAGGTTTTTCATACTGCCTGTGGTCCAATAAAGACATTTCCATTCACATGGACACAAATAACAATAAAGCTGACAGTTTTTACTGTCCCCGTATTACAGGTAGTCCCCGGGTTACATACGAGATAGGGACTGTAGGTTCGTTCTTAAGTTGAGTTTGTATGTATGTCGGATCAGGTACATTATTTTATTAAATGCAATTAGGACAGATGTTTGTCTCAGTATATTATTAGGCAGTGTTATATCAGTTACTGTATAAAATCCTCACTGTGAGTTAATCACAAACAAAGACTGCAGAAAGGGCCCACTACCCTAAGATCACCCACAACCTCAGCTATGTTTAGCAAAAGATTTCTTCATGCAAACCACCCCCTCCCTCCCATCAAGCCTCTACCCTGCACATGAGCGAGCAGGGAAGCCCCGTCGTCAGTATGTCGGATGCCCTTAACTCAGGGACTACCTGTACACTGAATTTTTCTTTTTTTTTGTCTGTGTCCCTGTTGCAGTTTCCCTTACTTCTAATCTGTTGAGTCAGGTCACCAGTAGCTCTTTAAAACCCACAATATGAAACCACACAGTTAACTGCGAGTAATTACATTTGCACGCTGGTCATTTTTAAATCATTGCTCATTGGCATGTAACCATGCTGTGTGCAGCAGTGTGCAAAAAGTGGTTCCCAACCTCCCCCGTTTACTTGAATAGAAGTGTATTGAACAGAGGCAGTGGCAAAACACTCCCCACATGTCTTAAATGATTGGGAGGTAAATCACTAAATAAAGCCCCAGATAGTGCTGAAACATGACAGGGAACCTCATCCTTCTACATTCTACCCAAACTACAATATAAAGTTTTGTATGGACACATTAAGGTATCTCTAAAGCCAAAACTTTATTTAAGGGTTTTAGATAGAGAAGGGGTAAAATTGCTGTCATATTGCAGTCTTTCAGCACCATTTTACATGTAGGGAACTGTAAAAATTAACTTTCTGGTCTTACAGATAGCCAAAAAGATAACTGGTGTCACTTAAACTGACCTGAGGGGCACAAACTGCTCATTGCTCATGGAATACCTAGCAAATCATGGTTGAGAAACACTGATCTAATGCAAAGCACTTTGTGATTTTCTCTTGATAATATTTATTGATCTTGCGATCAATATAAAAATCCTTCTAATTTACAACAAATATTGTATATTCCAAAAAGAGAGAAGAAAGAGTGGCATTTTTGGTATTTTATATTTCATCCACTTGTTTGATAACTAACCTGAATTGCAAATAAATTTTACTAAAAAATAGAATCAAAATTATGATTGTAACTCAAAAGTACCAGGTTTAGATTTTGATACAATAGGTAATGAAGAACTTGTCTGGTCAGATAAGGTATTTTATGGTATTATGATTGTGGATGCCTTTTTATGGATTTCTAATTGACTGATTAATCTGATAGGGTCTTTGCTATGATCATAATGGATCCTACCTTTAGCATTAGTAATATGCTGTGTAATATAATGATATATTTACAAATGCAATATGTTATAAAGAGAACCTGTCATGAAGCAAAACGACTGTCTTTTAAAACCACCACTACATATCTCCCCTGCTATTGTGTGTTACTTCCCCCACCTCCTAGATTGTAAGCTCTTCGGGGCAGAGTCCTCTCCTCCTGTATAACTGTCTGTATTAGTCTGTCATTTGTAACCCCTATTTAATGAACAGCGCTGCGTAATATGTTGGCGCTATATACATCATGTTTATTAATATTAATAATAATAATAATAATAATAATAATAATAATAATAATGATAATAACTTCTGACTAGGGGCATTCCAGTTCTCAGGATATGTGTCTGTTTTCTATGTAATGCCCCACACACAGAACCTCCACGTGGTCACCCAGTCTGGGATTTTCACTGATGCTCATCCTGTACTGGAAGGGCCCTAGATGACAACAGTAAGTGACATATCAGCGCTTGCGTCAATCACACCAAGTGACCCCGCCCACGTGACGGAGCACGTGATGTAGAAGGAGCGACAGGTGGAACGCACGTGGAACGCGGAAGTAGGACTGGAGGGGTGGGCGGACAGAAGTGCTGCACTATGGAAGAAGAACAACAACAAAAGTCTTCATGGAGGAAAGTTCTTGTGTCTTGGCTTCCGGACGTGCACTTGACCCCTGCCTCCACCCTCACAATCCTACTGTCATTAGCTATCTCTGTCCCGGCTCTAATAAACACAGCCAAAGGGGAAGATGTGGAGGTAAAGCTGGACCTTGAAGCCGAATTGCTGAAAAAAGTGGCAGGTAATTGTAATCAGGTATATATGATACCTATGTATATTATGGACGTCCAATACCTTCATTACTTCTGGTTAGTACTGGAACTTTTCTTTTTTAATAGTTGACTTTGTGTTATATTTCTGTGAGTACATTTCTATAATGATATTATATTGTTTTAGTATATGCCTAGCCAAAACTTTTTTTCTTAGTTTTTAATAGAGCAGACAAGGGTTAAAAGGGGGCTTTTGCTATTTTTGTACCATTGAGGACATTTTCTTTACACTTGTAAAATAAACTTGATGTTTATAAGCAAGTCAAATATCTGGAAAGATCTTTCATGATTGTTTCAAGGGACAGTAGAATGAACAAGCTCAGGACACACAGCACTGTTTAGTTCTACAGAAGGACAAGCGGGAGACACCATGTTAGTTGTGATCTGTTAAATTAGGTTGCAGAACACATGCTAGATTTCATAGAGAATTGTCACCCAGGATAATCATAATTGATAACTAAGTAGTATGTGTGTGTATAGCTTTAAACAGTTGTCCCTATTCTAAGATTCACCCTTTTGTTCTGGGGACAGCTCCAATATTTTTGATTGATCCCCCTCTTTTATCCCCAAGTCTGTTTTTAAAAAAAAAGTGTTAGGGTTGGGAACTGTACACATGTGGGACTTTTGTCACTGGAAATGATCTTTCATGATCGTTTCCAGTGACAGATGAATGTCGTTGCACACACAGCACTGTTCTGTTCTATAGAGAGAGGAGGATGCATGAGCGACACCAAGCTGTGCTCCCCTCCATTGGCGAACATATCGGACGTTACCGTTTGTGGATCTGCTATTAATGAACTATGTCGGGTGATCGCTGTACCCATGACAGAATCTCACTCAAGACAGGTGCAACCATTGGTCTCGGGCAACGATTCTGACATGCATATGCACCCTAAGCATTCAATCACAATATTTCCCAGTGTTTAATGTGTTTGGAGTGTATCTCAAAAGCAGATTATCAAAATCCTTAAGCAGTGCCCATGGCTGCTCGGAAGCTGCATTTGACCAGCTTTGCTGCTTTGGATGCAGCATGTCCTACTAACGTTTTCCTGCAAATGCTGGGTTTGCCATTCAAATACCAAGTAGTTTGCTATTTAAATGGAGTATGCACTTATAGGCTATATATATATATATATATATATATATATATTAGATTTTCACATGATCATGTCATCTATAATACAAGTGTTTTATTTACTGTAGTTGTGAGATTTTCATTCTTACAAGATTCATTTTTACCAAAGATCAGAGGCCATGTGTTCTTTTTTTTATTGATTACATTGATTACATACTATCCTATGTTGGCTAGACTTCTAGGGTTCCCAAATGATAATTTGCAGAAAAAGAATACAAGGGTTGTCAGCCTGTGCTGCAGCCAAAAGTTGAGTCTTGTCTAAAGTAATCAGGGCTGACAGCAGACAGATTCCCATCCCTAGGGCCCGTAGGCACATTCTACCTGGCTTAGAATATTGTGATCGTATATGTATAGTCTTGAAAGTGATGACTTTTGTTGGGGGTATGTGTGACCAATTAAAAAGCCATACATTTCTAATGTTGTTTACAGGATACAGGCTAGTCACATACATTTATTTCAATGAGGATCTACCGACCATGGTTTGCAGCATCCTGCTCATTTGGTACTTTGGGGGAGGATTTGAGGAGAACATTGGTACTGTGAAGTTTTGCATCCTTACCCCTCTGTTTGCCATATGTACTGGAGTTTTGTATCTGGCTGTCACTGCCACAGGATTCAGCCCTCAAGCACATGTCAGCGTTGAAGGATTTACAACTGTGGCTTTTTCCATGGTCAGCGTCTTCACCATACGCACTAGCCTAAGGCGTCTTATATTCTGTGGATTTATGGTGCCGATAAGGATCATGCCAGTGTTGTTCCTGATCGTTGCCCTCTTGTTACCCCATGCACCTGTTCTTAGCAATGTGTGTGGCATTGTGGTTGGTGTGATCTGTATCCTTTCTTATATATTCTACATTTATTTATGTCAATAGGTTACTTATGCTTGTTAATCATTTACTGGTTGTCTAGTTACATTAGCCCATCAAAATATTCACTTATATGGGTGATAAAAAGTTATTTTTTTTTTTACACTAGTAAAACCCGAGAATGAACTTGGAAAATACTTACTATGACCGGATACTAAGATGGGTCACCTCAATGCCAAGGCTACTGTAATAAAAGAGGATAAAAGCACAAAAGCTCTTATCTTACATATGGTTGGTGCTGAGCTTCTGCTAAGACCAGATATTGGTGACAGGTTTTTTATTTGGGGCCATGCCACCAACAGCACATGCTTATCTTTTCTACTGCTAAAGCCTTGGACCCCAAATTCTATGGATCAGCATGTGAATCACTCCTATGTAACAGAACTGGTGTTTGAAATTGCTTAAATATGTTCGAATGAGTTTTTTGAAACAAATATAAGAAGAAATTACACTTGCTGGTCTTCCTTAACATTAACACAGATGGTCTAGGTGGTTGCTTTTGCTTGGATCCCTCAGAACCACTGCTGTCCCGAATAGATCAGATGTTACCATTTAGGGTGCTGAGGAACATTACACTCTGGAGATACATTCCTGCAACTATGGCTGAGCGTAGTGCTTCTCAAAACAAAAAGTAAGTGAATTTTGTTGTACGTTTGTGGAACTTTGGGTAACGGTTCTGTTTTTATTCAGCACCCATCCAATATGTATGGATAACTATATATCTGGGCAGTTATTACCCTTTATTACAATGAAGTGTAAGGTACGGGCAATGGAGGTAGCCACTTAACAAATGCCTGGATATCTTTCCTGGCACTGTAAAATAGAAAATACATAGAACAAATATAACTACAGTGTGGGGCATGCAGATAAAGCCCAGATGAACAGTTAACCTTGATAATTGTATACAGAAATAAAAGAAGATGAATATATTCAACAGATTCACACCGGGTTAGTGAGATATTGATAATGCATTACTGAGCTCCTCTTCTAGTTTATTTTATATAGAGGTGCTGTAGATGGTTTACAATCTAAGGTAATCATGGGTGAAGAACAAGAGGTGAAGTATGGAGTCGGTATGGTGTGCACCAACAATTAACTTTTCCTTTACATATCTATATTTTCTATTTTCCTAAGAGTCATGGAAGCTTATTTGGGTAAGGGACTACCACTGTTTGGCTGGGTACACACGTACACAGACAGGGTTCCCGTCTGATAATCATCTCAGGGACAATATCGGACGAGAATCTGGCGTGTGTACAGCACTCCTCGTCTATCATCCGAATGACCGTCCTGGCTGATTCTTCGGACGATAAATGACGAACGATCGTAATGGAAGTGAAGAGGGAGAGAGCGCAGCGGGGAGCTGCTCCCTCGCTCTCCCTCTCCATAGAGCAGAATGGTGCTGTATGTACAGCACTCGTTCATGCACCGTGCAGTGGTTAGTCATTGGAAAGGATCGAAAGGACAATTTTTAGACCTATGTACATAGCCTTTGACATCCAGACTTCAAATTATTTAGAGGCTTTTTAGGCTCTCAGAACAATAATTTTATGAGCAGGTACTTGTTTTACAACTTTTCTTCCAGCATAGATTCAGTTTAAACTATGTTGCTAATTAGAAAGTTGCTTACTAAAGTTTGAATGTTGATAGCTTGCCAGTCAGTAACTGCTGGATTTTGTTAGGAAATAACAGAATAGAGAGCAACAATTTTTGCTTGCATGTAAATTTTTTGTATTTTATTTTTCTCCAGGTTAAACCCCCCACCTGGATCTTATCCCACTCAGCAATATTATACACCACCAGAAGGCCTCAAAAACACGTACTCTCCATACCATCATGCAAGGGTGCCAGGATCATGGCCACCGCCTGGTGTTTCAAGCTACCCATTTTCATCAGCTTCTGGAGATTATCATAATCCAAATCAAGATTGTTCAGGACAATCACACAATAATGAATCTGCAGTTGAAGTTGGATCAGCCTCCCAGAATGATTCAGGAGTTAATACTTCTGAAACTGAATTACTGCAAGTACAAACTAGGTGACTTCATGGAATTAGAGTTTTCAGCACTGCCTGATGGTCAGAATACAGATGACCATCGAATTTATCAGCTGTACTTTATAACTGTGGCCTAATGATGGTGGCTTTTTTGAATCTTTTCTTATTCCGGGTTTTGGCAGATGCAGTCAGACAGCTGGCTTCACCTTTATTTCCAGGGACATTCTGGCCTCTGGTAATAACACAGTAGCCATTATTTTTACAATCAGCTTACACTGTGCAGTGGACTTGCAGGGCCTTGGAGGATACCATATCAGGAGCTTTTTTGTTGCTGACTTTTGTTTTTACACAGAATTTATTTTATAGGAAATAATACATTTTTTTAAAGCCTTTTTTGTTTTGTTTTTCTACTGTGTTGTAAATGCATATTTCCCCTAATGTGGTAGCACTTTTGCTAAGAATATATGCAGTATATACACACAATTACAATAGCATATATTTGTGAATGTTACCTTTCCACTGTTCAAACCAATGTTTTTCACTGCCTTGAGAATAGCTTTAGTATGCCGCTTAATAAAATAATCTGCAAAGTGCTTCTGTTAGATGTCCCACCCATGCTAGGATATCCAGAAACAGGATTGCGCTTTGTTGCACTATTGAGATGATAATTGTCACTAAGACATATACCCTTTTAGGTGAAGAGGCTGTAAATAGAAGTGTAACCCTGCCACTGCAGCAAGGAAACTACAATATCCAGGAGACATCAGTGATGGGAGTCTGTAAATTCCCTTAGAACATCTTTCCTTTAAATAGCACCCATCACAATAAACACAGTCATTTTGTTGAAGAGCAAAGGTTAGGCTGTAACAGATATAGAACAAAAGTTATTTCTGCTGTAGTGTGACAAGTATTATTCGTTTAGCAGATTATTAGTGATTTTTAGGCTGTCATTCCCAACAGTTTGTTTAAAGTGACCTTTTTCTTTCTTTGACCTGAAACAGTTTAAAGTGGTCATTCGTAATAAAAATATTCTTATCGCCTAATTTCCATACATACAATAATTAAAATAAATATTGTATTTAGGTTTCTTTTTTCCACCCTTTCTCATGTGCAGTGCAGAAGTAAATGGACAATGTTAAAGCTGAAGATATACATTTTGATATTTGCACCAAATATTGAAATATCATGAAATGAATGTTCAATTGAAACAATTGTCAGCATCTGATTCTCATTTGATATGAACTAAGTGCTATAGAATATCACTGTACAGAGAGGAGTGCCTTTCTTCAAACATGGAAATGGTCTTTATTAGGAAGTACAGGTTAGAAAAGTGGATTTTGTTGATTGTAGACCATGCTAGTCCTCCACCGCAAGTGCCGCATCGAGGGCATTATTACGTTTTCTTAGTGATTTATCACATGTGATATATACTGATGTAAGTTTGAGTGTACAAACAATAATCATGTTTATTTTTTTACATATAACAGAATAAACCTTTACATTTGTGCCTTTCAATATTTGAACTGTAAAATTGCACTTAATAAAATATACTTCACATGAACCGGTACAATAATATTTGTGTATTAGGAACAACTGTTGCTTGTCAATAGAAATGCTACTTCTAAGCCCCCAGTTTAGGGGAAGCTAGGTCACATGATTAGTTGCAGTTATTGCCAGAGACTGCAAAAATTAAAAAAGCAGATTTTTTTTTTTTTTGGCAGCGATCAGGTATATTATGTACAAAATGTTGCCAATACACCCAAACATTAGACAGTTTTGAATTACAGATTTCTAGATACTTCCAGGTTGTGACAAAGCAGGATGTAATGGCGCGCTTCCACATTACCAAGGGGTATTGAAGCATTGGAAGTGGTAGTGATGGGGATTTATATGCTGCAAAAGGTACTGTGGGAAAAAAAACACCCTCTTTATAATATTCACATTTTGCTTCTTTACAGACTAATATTAGAACACACAATAAAATGTATTTATGAAATGCAACATTATTACTTATGACCCCAATGTCAGTACTTTGTAGAACCACCTTTTGCTTTACAATTACAGCCTTGAGTCTGTTGAGAAATTTATCTAGACTGTGCTATATGTGCCCAAAGTCAAATCGGATGGTATTGCCTGGTAGACTGCAGTCTTATTTCAAGTTATTTCACAGATTTTCATTAGGGTTTAAGTCTGGGCTCTTATGCCATGTAGTGTAGAGCTCAACATGTGTGTTGGTGGTGCACACAGCACCTGAATATTAGTAGCGGATATCATATGGCCAAAGAAGATCTCTGAGGAACTTCTCTTTCCCTAATTTAGAAGCCCAATATTAGTACACACACAGCATGCCAACTGGTGGCCACTAAACATGAAATATAAAAAAAAGAGACCTTTATTTGTTTATATATCATCATGCAACAATGAGACTCTGTACATTAAACTTATATTTGTCATGTGTAGCTAATACATTAACATAGCTATGATTTATCTTAAATAAAACCATTGTACCTAAACACATATTGACTTATAAAATACACAGCTCTAAAACTAGAAAATAAATATACAAGTCACAAAATACAATATATAATATACAATTAAACAAATATGCTTTTTATATTGGTCTGGTACTCTATATCATGAAAAAAAAAAGAAACTGAAGCCTAATCAAGTGATATGTATGAGTGTACCCAGACTATAGCTGGTCCAATATTGGTGTAGCTGAGACAGGCATTGCTGGTAACACTACCATTAGACAAGTATGGTGAAATTCCCTGAATATAAGATGTGTTGTCTGCTGTATTCATACACACCAAAGCATTTCCTGTGTCCATCTGTAAAACAAAAAAAAAGAGAACAAAAACGTGTGCTTTTCAGTTTCATTTGAATATCAGATTGATAGACCCCTGTCTCCTACTCATTAATTTTGTAATTGGCTTAGCTGACCAAGTTTTACACATGCTTCATTTGCCATGCCATTCATTTTTAGCTGCAGCAAGTATTTCAGTGCTCATTGCTGAGTTGTGACATTTGAATTCAATTGTAACAATATTGTAAAACAACAAAAGGGGAAGTTGCCCAATGTTAGGGTGAAAATCATCATTGTTAAAAATCTGGACACTGCCCTTAAAAATTTAAAGGACAAAGTACTAGTTCCCAGTATGACCTCTGGTCTCCCTGCAGCTCTTCCCTTTTCATGACTAACTTTCTATTCTGCCCTGTGTCTTTGTGAAGAGGCAGAACTTCATGCCATGTACCTAGAGCTTCCAGCATGGAGGACATTGATCAGCACAATAGTTGTCATCAGCAGATCTCAATTTAAGTCTCCTGGGTCTAACATTCAGAGCCAACAATAAAGATATATAGTTATATGGTAGCAGACACGGTAGTTCCTAGACATACTTACATACAAGGAATTGCACTGCTAGTTTTCAGGATGAATTCACAAGTACATTTTTTCAGGGGAACATCTTAGATACATTTAATAATTGTAAATGTTCCCTATAACATAGCAAATCCCCAGTTCTGTGATCTCAGCCTTGCTGACATCCCTATTTAATTATAGCTGACCAGTGACATATGAATGCAGTATGTAAAGGCTGATTTCCTGCATACTTATCCCAGGTCAATGGATCCAAAAGTATAAAAGCCAATAAATGAGAATGACAACCAGGTAATTTTTAGAAATTGCCAGCCATTGCAGCATCCACATTGTTTTAGAATCTCTGGTTTGGATGTGTTAGCTGAACAAATGGCCATTCACCTGAAGGCGTTCAAACCTATAGCTATAAAAAGATACAAAAAATGTTATAATTGCAACAGGTATAATGACTACAACAGAAGCTCCAGTATGTTCTTGTGCATGGAGCTTTGCAGAGGTACACTAATGCTCCACAAGGTGTCATGCAGCTACAGTGATTACCTGGCTAACTTGTTTTATGGTTAGGGTGGGTGTGATGTAGATTGTCCCATTCTGTGGTTGGTTAAGGCAGGTCTCTGCTGAAGCCACGGTAGAAATCACATAACCTAAGCCACCTATAAAGCAATTTGTTGTAGAAAACACAATTTTATGCATTAAAATTGTCAGAGATACATGGTTTAATTTTATTGTGCATGTAACTTTACCCGAAAGAAGGTCCCCAGACGATCCCATACATATACTGCCCCTGGCTGGTACTTGATTTGCCTGTGGTAGGCACAGGGGTGTAAGAGAAGACATGAACCAGACTGGATTTGAGAGATGGATCAAAGCAAAATTGTTGTAAGCAGGTGCAGTTGTGAAGTTGGGGTGTTGGATAATCCTGGCTACAGTTTCAGAGGAACTGCCAGATTCCACACTGAGCAAAGAAATATCCCTGAAAGAGAAACATTTATGAATACATATTTGTCACATGATGTTTTAAGTGAAATAACAGGACTTTCATTATCCCTGCACCTGTATCTATCAGCATTATATAGAATGCACAATGCATGCACGACAGGAAATGTACACAAAATAATTTTAGGTTAAAGGTAAATATGTTTTAGCAGTAGAAACCTACAAAGTCTCTTCTACCCCAAAACTCTATGTCCTAGCAATTGATTTCAGACTTTTACAACCTCCTGGCAGCAGGCAAGCTCTGAACAGTTCCAGCAGGATTTGGATACGTCACAAACCTTTATTGACTTAACTATAAAACTGTCTATAATGAATACTTACCAAGCTGAATATTTCAATGCCCTACTTTATAGTATTTGATATATAGACTTGGTAAAAACATCGAAACTAACAGTAATCTATTGAAAATGTGGGGCATTCCCAATCTATATTTGGTCAGTAGATTTATTGAACATTGATTTGAGAATGCCTGTTCTTTGTTGTCAGTGTAAACATTGTGGAGTGCTCCCATTGGCTGGAGGTTGTTAACGAATGCCGCTGGCTGCGAATTGGCTCCTCTGGTTAACCAAGGAGACATTGATCGTTTAGCTGGTTGTTCACCTTCTGATCAGTGTAAGGCCAGCTTAAGACAAACCAATATCTTCTGCTTAGAAGGCTGTTCTGTAATTCCTTGTAGGCAAAGCATCTTTATGCTTTGGGTACAAAACACATGCACCCAGGGTAATGAGTTCATGGAGGCCCACAGTAATCAGATTGTATACGGTGCCATATCTTTAGACTTATGAACCCTGTATGAATTAGTACCAGTCTAGAACATGTTTGCTGCATATAAATTGACTGCCTACAAAACAGCACGCATGTTTTCAGTACACAATCACTTACCTGTTTAGAAGACAATTAGCAGAACTCAGTACCCAGAAAGCAGTTAATAAGGTTCCTGTGCATATTGCAGTTCCATCTAGTTTTATAGTCACTTGCCAAGGCCAAGGCTGTGCTGGGCTCCAAAATAGTGGACATGGTGCCAACCCTGCAAGTATAGAAAATGAAAAGTATTCACAGGAAAAAGAAAAAAAAATGGCAACTAAACACAATGGCTTTTTCTCACTTGCTGTAGAAAAATAACACTTTCTTAATAATATTTGGTATGTAAGACAGAATGTGGCTCCTGGATAAAATGTTGCCCTTGATAAAAAGGACTGATGGAAAGCAACACTAAATTTACAATGGCGTAATTACTATATGAATAAAACGGTTAGAAAGTTTTGGTATGTGATCAGTTTCTAAGGGATAGGATTCATGACTACTTAGGTAGTGTTGCAGAGCCTAAACGTCTAAAGATAAGGGGGGGATGAAGAGAAAAGTGGCTCTTTAATGCAGTATTATTATAAAATTGATTAAAATCTTTTATTTATATTCAATAAAATAAAATAATTGTCTTAACATGCATACATATAAGGTTTTAGTACTCTGACGTTATGAATCTAGATACAGTACATCGGGTTGATTATAATATACACCAAATCCCAGTGAAGTGAGGGTCGATATAGGTGATTTTCCTGTTAATGGTCTCTCCCAACGCGTTTCGCCCTTGTGAGCTTCCTCAGGGGAGTTGGGACCTTGGTGTATTGACCAGGTATCAATGTAAATTAAAAGGATAGAAGATCAGTAATTGAGCTTATACCCAAATATCAGTATCGTACAAAAAGGAAAGGGTAGTGGTCTGAATACACTTGTTCAAGCTTGATTTTCCATTAAGGTAGTCCTGTTAAAGACACTGGTGGAATAGACTTGGTGGATTGACTGCTTGGTGAGGATAAGTTATCTGTAGAGAAATGTAAAATACCAAACAGGTATTCGCTCTCCAGTAAGTAAGATGATGAATATGGGTAATATGTCAAACACTCAGGATAATTTCTATGGTGTTGGAGAGAGATGAGGTTTTCAAGTCCACGGGGAAAATGGGGTTGGATATTGCTTTTTTTTGGATACAAAGGAAAAGAGTGTCCTGTCAGCAGACAACCAGTACAACCACCATCCTCTCCTTATATGAATAAAACGTCAATATACTACTACTGAAAATGTGTGCATTTACTCTTACTATATCATTGGGAGGTGGCGGAGAATTATACCATTCAGATGAGTTTCCATACTGGCACACATGTATGTCATTGCAAGTGGGTATGACTTTCTTAGTATTCTCATTCTATCTTCTGCTTGTGCAGACCCAACTTGATCTTATATTTGAAAGAAGCTGTTACCTTCCCCATGCAGAGCAATTTGACAGTATTCCAGTCAAGGCACCCTTTGATTCCCATAGGCCTTGTCATTTCTCTTTTCTCCACTATAATTGGTGTGTTGGAAACCCAGCAAAGTGGTGATGCCTCTCTCAGTCATGTGCCAAACTCACCCTTTCTAAGTACCTTCCCCACATTGCCTTAGACTGATGACCTGGAGCCCGGAGTAACACTGTTCATGGTAGTAAAAAGCTTGTTATTGGGGCACGCTAGTGGGGCCCACCAAAGGTTTCTCCTATCTTGACCCTGGTTGCCTTGGAATTTTAGGAGACATCACAGAAGCCTGTAACTTCCATAGCTCACAAGGAATCTTGCCACCCTTTGAATATTTTACAAATCAGGTCCCACAGAACTATAAGCTCCTCTTGTATTCAGACTGGTTTCTGCACAGGGATATCTTCAAAATTATTAGAAAGTTTTCCTGTAAATGGCCCAGATCCTCTGCATGGACACAAGAAGAACTGACCTTTCCACCAGCCTAGTGGTCTAACCTTTGTGTGAGATTTGCTGCAGATAAATACATCATAATCATGATAATCCAATGCTCTAACAATGTTTAGGAGAACACAAGTACTTCCTATGCTC
This sequence comes from Pyxicephalus adspersus, assembly GCF_032062135.1. NCBI lineage: Eukaryota > Metazoa > Chordata > Amphibia > Anura > Pyxicephalidae > Pyxicephalus > Pyxicephalus adspersus. The sequence goes on along the minus strand of NC_092858.1, from coordinate 85,957,032 downwards.
TTGGTGTCAAGGTGACATTTGGGGTGGCCAAAAGTTTTTGCCTGAGTGACACTGACTCTTCAAGGAATGTCAAAATCCTGGTATCCTGATACTTACCATGGTTCCTCCACACAGCACTATCTTGCTATTAGGATATAACAGCCATTCTCAAGCAGGGTTCCTCCAAAGTAAGCTGGGGGTTCCTCACACTGTGACTAATTGACCTCCCATTAATGATGCCAGCTTAGTTCTGGGATCAACAGCATGCCCTAGAGTCAGCTGCATGACTCTAATAACATTTGTATTTTTTTATTCTATCTGCCACTCCAAGGGGGAAACTTTCCAGTGGGCACTACCGCTTTCAGAGATGTTTTACTTCATTGACTAATAAATTGGTTTTAGGAGGAGTTTCCTCAGATGAGAAAATCTATGGTTTTTCAGGAGTAAAACAGATGGGTTATGTAATATTATGGGCCGGTGGATAAAACACAGAGCCCTACTAAATACTAAGAAACCAATAGAAGGCAGTGTGAGCCTGCAAACATCAAGCCAAAACAAAACCCATATCTATAATAATCTTTTGTTTACAATTTGTATAACAATCACTCAGCTTGTGTTCTCTCCCTCCATCTCTTCATAATGAAGAGTGGAACGGTCATCAACAGCCGGAAACAGCCACCAGATGACAGCATTACCAACTCACTTCGCGCTCAGGAAAGAACACTGAAGCTCCTCATCGTGATTGGTGAGTTTGACCACTTTCGAGCACATTCCGACAGTCAAGAACTATAGAAATGATCCCTGAAAGTATAGTCTTAACTCAAAATTGCTAAAGCCAACTGCCACCCTCTATAAACTGCTCATCTAACTTATGGAGATGACATTTCAATGGTTAGCACTATAAATCGTATTGATGTTGTTCTCAATCTACTTTAAAAAGTAGTACAGCTCAAGTTCACTTACTATTTTATTTTATAGGGGAAAATATTGATATTAGTAAGGAGAGAATGCAAAACAGGGAACTCATGTGTGATCTGCATACACCACGCCCACCCACCAATCACACAGCGGATGGTATCTGATCAGCAGTGTACGTAGGATGGGAATGTGCTACAGAGCAGTGGAGGGGGAGGGGGAGGGGAGGAGCTGTGCATGCAGCAGTTCTCTACTGAGACTCTTAATGGCATTTATGTTATAAAAGAACTAGATCACCAGTACAAAACAGGGACATAGCATCAGAAATGCTGCTAGATACAGAAGAAGGATACTTGGTAGTAAACAGTAGTAGATATAAATTTAAAATTACCAATAATAGGATATATATATATATATTTATATACATATGTACATACAATTATATCTATATAGAGGTAACTAAGAATATACCAATACAGTCTTCTGACTTTAATCTTGCTACCATTGGGTGATGTTACCACCATAAAGCCTTATTTTTGTATCCCTATTAAAACACTTTCCTAAATTTCGGTTCCAGTGAATTATTCCGGCAAATATCATGAAAGCAGTAAAAATTTTTCCCCCTACTTCCCCAATCTATTTAAAACTGAACTAAGTTTGGGGCCTGAGGTGTAAAGTTGCAAGACCAGTTTGGTGCAAATGTGGGTTTGTTTGCATTACACACAATAATTCTCACACTGGCTTGTTTGAGAAATCAATGAAAAGGGACACAATCTATGAAATTCAATTAGTGTTCAGGGTTTTTTTTTTTTCAGGTACACTTTGCATATTACCTTTTAAAATATGGACAATGTCCTACATATGCTGTACATTGAATATCTTTTTTTACTAACAGGTGGGTTCTAAATGTGTACAAATAAAACAGAATATTACCTCCAACTGACACACTGCGCACATCTATTGATACATCGCCATTCTGCTGGCTTGTATTGTAACTTTGCAAGATGTTTACCACTGCATCATCTTCTATTCCACTCCATGTATTACTGTTATTGCAAAACAACAACTGGAAGTAGGCAATGACCGGATCAGATCTGAAACATACCAAACAAACCAAGACATTTTTCATTACTCCTACACAAGTCAACAGTCAACCATGAAATTATTCATGCGGCATTGATATCCCACACACAAATGGATTTCTGGTGCTGACACTCATGCATCAATGTTGTAAGAGATAATTCACTTTACCTTATGGAAAATAGGGATGCATTTTTGTAGCTTGAGCTCAGTGGACTGTTAATAAATGTTTTATTCAGCTGAAACAAAAAAAAAATACAAATTTAAATAATTAACATTTATTTCATATAAAAATTACAAAGTTTGATGAGTACCGCCAAGTCACTACCTCACTTATGGATCCATATCCATCCACCAAATCACAGGCCAATTGCTCACATTGCTGCAGAGAGTTTCATGCTTTCAAAAATCATGCTGCTAGGGTAATTGGCTACCACAAAGACTGGTCCTCTTGCAATATCTTTCACAATTATTAATGTGTACTCCAATACCCCACCACAACATTATGTCATGAATTGGTGTGCTGGGATAATAACGTATAAACGTCATCGAGAGATACTAATGTGAAGGGCTCAGTTGTTGTATACATTCTTTGTCCGAAAAAAAGCACACTTTATTATCTTGTTGGATCAATTTTAGCTATGATTACAGCAAAGAATCATCATGGTAAAGTTTCACCAAGATAAAGATGGAAGACTGGTGAAAGTTTTCTCCAGCACAGTCTAAAGATTGTTGATCTGGACTGGAGGCCAATCCATGTGTGAAAATTATGTCTTAACCCTTCTAGACCACTCATGAGTAAGCATGATAAATTCTGGCATTGTCATATTGGAATGTTCCCATGCCATCAGGTAAGAAGAAAGCCATTGATGGAAAACCTGGTCTTTTAATATATCCACACAGTTAGCTGACCTCATTTTCTGAGCACATTACATTGCGAACCTAAACCTGACCAAGTGAAACAAATCCATCTGAAACGAGAATCTGACGTGTAGTTCATGAATCCGTCTTGGTGGATTCATGGACGACAGAAGACGAACAACTGCAATTGAAGTGATGGGTGGAGAGCACAGAGGGGTGCACCTCTCCATGGAACAGAACTGCACTGTATGTATGGTGCTCGTTCATACATCTTTTAGTTGTTTGTCTAAAAAATCTAGCATGTGTACATAGCCTAAGAACCCAACATGATGAAGTGCCTATGTTCGGCCATCATCTAAAAAGCCACCAAAGGCTGCATTGTGGAAGGCAGGGGACACACATGCCTCCATACATGGGGAAGAAGGCAAAAATAATCCTCCCAAATATTCTCAGATAAAGGGAGTTGATGTGTTTGGAAGTCTGTAAAAAATGTTATACTGGAAGGATTGTTGAGATTGAAGGTTGAAAAGGTGAAGGCAGATGGGATATGCCTGCTATAAAGTACATCTTTTTACTCTTTTTCCTATGATAGATGTATTTTGCAATGTTCTTTATGTACTTACAAAGGCCTGTTCTACCATTATGACTACTACAATGCAGCCCTGTGTAATCTCTGCTAGTTTATTTATCAGGAGTGCACCTGTTCTGTATCACATGATCGGCTTAATTTCCACAGGTATTGTGAAGATTATGGAAATTGAATATATACATTGTTTTATATTCTTTTACCAGATTCACAGCTAAAAATTTCACAGCCTGGATAGTCACAAATATTTAGTAATTAACCACCAGTTGCTGACCCCCGATGTTTCTAAAATAATTATAGGTGAGTACTGCACATAAAAAGAAGACGCTCCAGGCAAATATTCAAAAGAATAAGTACCTGGGGTCATACAGTAAATGATGCCAGTGACTGCACCTCTCTGTTGTTGCAAGACATTGCAGAATATCATACTATCATTATGGATATGGTTTTCCTGATATACCAGCATAGGTATGTGAATGACCCTGGGGTTTTGTAGGATAAACTGAATGTTGTCCCAGAGGGGTTCAAACACTGTGTATGTAATAGTCCATCCAAAGGGAATAGTTTTTCTGCCTAGGATGTTTTATCAAAAGCAGTTCTTGGTGCAATACTATTTTAGTGCTGTCCTTTGCTGATCATGTAAGCCCAGTCTCACAATACTGTAGATAACAAAATTGATGTCACTACATCAGTGCAGCAATTAGAACCAGCCACCCATCAAATTACACACTAGTGAAAATGTTAAACCTACCAAAGTCTGTATACGCTGAGCAGTGGCTTGGAATCCAGAGCTTGATGTGTTGCTGTACTGAGGGTCATAAATTGCATTTAAAAGTTTAAAGGAACCCACAAACATCTTGCATGTTTCAGCAGAAGCATTTTGGTTAGATGGATTTGGCGTTGTTGCCATTAATGCATGAACTGCCTCCTCACTAAAATGCATGGTATTTCTGAAGCCATTGTATATTACTGGAAACTCTGCAAGAATAAATATTAGTATTTATTATTGTAAATGGCACATTTACTGTACGTATTTCTGACAAGTACATTTAATGCTGGTGGCCAGTGTTTGTCAGGGTTAAACAGATAAAACATACTACAATATCGCATAGGGCTCTATTTATAAAACAGGGAATCTGACATTCTCTGGTGGGAATAAATTATGTCATAGACCTGAGAGATTCCCAGGGAATGTTTGAGGGAATGTCAGATTTCCTTTTTTATAAATAGAGCCCATAGACTAACATTATTGTTACATCAATGTGTGTTATTCTCCAAGGGTAAAAAATGGGTATATATCACTGCGGTACATCGATATCTCTAAAGCTAGTGATTTGACACTTTGCCATCTGCATAAGAGATTTGTTCTTCTAAATATTTTTTTTTTAAATCTACTTGAAAACTTGGAGATTATATTAGGGTAATCAATGCCACCGGCGTTATAAGCCACTGCAAACACTACTTGAAACATGCTAAACAAATATATTTCACAGTTAAAAAAAATTCAAGAGTTCACATGATTGGAAGAGTAATTTAAAATGATATTCTTGAACATAAAGCAGTGAAAGAACATTTTCTGACTTGTTTTCTGTGTGTGTGAAAACCTGGAACCTTTTATGTATTACTATATATCAGTAAGGCTACATATTGGTATCATGGCTCTCCGTTGAACACTGCTCTTATCAACATCACTTTTATCTACAGTTAGCATAGGGGCAAAAATGATGGGTTTTATGGCACAATCCACTGGTATCCATATATACATCATATATATATACACATATGTAACACATATACATCCATATATAACATATATACATCCATATAACATATGCCAAAATGATGAAAACATTTTTTTGGGGAATTTGCAGTGGAAAAGGACATGTATTTACTGTGTTTTCCTTCAATAATTTCAAATATAATATAGTTTCCCATATACATAATTTAGGTAAAAACCTAAAGCTATCATCTCTTAACTGATAGCACATTGATCTACGCAGTAATTGCACTTTTAAAGCAGACACTTTACAGCTTGTTTGTATCTGTAAAACTAATAAAATATTCTATCAGGGTATATTTGTGAAATTTTGAAACATTTACTAGTTGTAAAAATTGTTCATTTACCCTCATTATAGTAGGGTGGTATTATGGTGTCCGCCAAATTCTGCATCTCTTGCTGGTGGCGCTGATTATCTGGAATACTATGAACTACCACTTGCTAACAGCAGATGGCCACCTTCAGGAAGAACTCGTTATGCATACACAGATTCTCAATGTGATTTATCCTGTTCCCTGCTGTGCTCTCTGGCCTTGATCCTGTTTCTGACCCTTAATAAGACCTGTTGATCCTGATCTGCCATTTACTTCACCTGAGTTTGCTGGTACCTTTGTTTTCATATTAGTTTGTTAGTTGTTTTGGTAGTATTTGTTATTTTTGGGTTGTCACACTGTTTGTTCACATGTAAATATTTGCACCATTCTTAAACTTACCTTGACTGCACACATCAGTGACCTCATATTAGTTGCTGTCATTAGTGATCACCTGTCTCACTGCTTGTGCAGGTCGCTTGTAGACTTACCTGAACTACAATTATTGTTTGAATCTAAATTTGAATTCTGAGGGATGTGATTTAAAAATAACTACCGACACTGGGCACACCTATCGTTTATGTACACTGCTCCGCCTCATAGGTTTCTCTGGGAGTAAACTATATTGTATAGGCTCTCTTTGTACATTATATCATGCAACCTTTACCCAGGATTCTCATTTTCACTAATGAATCCAATTAGAAAACTGAGTACATTTGGAGTCCAATGTTTTAAAAATAGACCCCCTAAGACCCCCCTGTTTTTTGTGGGAGAGTATTAAACAAATTATTTTTGCTCTGTTGTCCTTTGACAATGTCTGCCTCTATGCTGACCTATCTGTCTTTAATGCATCTAATAACCACAGGAAACTCACCGAAGAAGAACCTGAGACACAAGACAAGTGCAGCTATCACCAACAACACAATGAGTCCGCTCGTGCATCGAATAAAGCAGGCACAGCAGCTCTTGCAGCACCGGCAGCATGTTCCCTTGGACTGAAAAAATAGGTAAAGATAATGTAATTTATTCCTCCAAATTATTATTGTGACATCATCATATCTGAGCTGGACCTAAATAAAGAAGAACTCTGCCAGGAACCGTTTCTATTTAAGCTCTAAATCAGGCTGCTATGTCTCTAATAGTCGCACATATGTAGACAAATTAAAAAAGGGAAAATACAGAGGAAACTAATTGTTTCCTAGCCCAACAAATTATCGGTCTCAATGCAGTTTTTAATAACTAGCATTATCAGCTGTGGTTGGTGCTAAAATTTTGAATCCTAGTTCTATACATATTTTTTTTTTTTTTTTTTTTTTTTTTTTATGAAAACAGGCTATGAACCTTTTCTTTTTTGGATATACCTGGAATGTACCATTTATACTTGAGTATAAATCAACATTTTTTTGACCTGAAAATGGTATTAGGAGTCTTAGTTTATACTTGGGTCATACCACTAGATGGCGACGAATCCTCATTCATACCTACATAAGAACACAGAGCCATCTACTGGTTACCAACAATAATGCACAAAAAATCATTCTAAAGACTCAAAAAGTACAAATGCTGTAACTAAAAAAATGAAAATAGATAAACAGACCAAACCCATGTCATTTTATTTTTTTTAATCCCTGTTAAATAAAAATACATTTTTGGGACCCTGTTTAGATATTGCTACAAAGTGATTTTAACTGTTATTGTAGGCTCTGTAAATTGTAAAGAGAGAATGGTATTTGTATGCATCTTTGTTCCAAATATACAAAAAGAATGTAATATATTTACCTTCTTGTGTAGTAACTGCTGGTCTCCATCATTTTCAACAGCTTGAGACATTAAAGCCATTAGTGCAGAAGTTCACCCAAACAATTGTGTTATAGCTGAACATTAAGTTTTGTTTCTTATTCTAAAAAAAATATACACAAAAGGAAGCATTTATTGGCTGTAACATAAGAAAGCAGTAACCTTTAGCAATCAATTAAGATTCATTTTTTTCACTTTGACCTAATATAAATCTGATTGCTATGAGTAGTGCATTTCATACCATTCTTGCTCTTTGAACGTATCATAACTGAAATCCAGTCCAGTTAACATATGCTAAACAGCACGTTTTCCTAACTCGTCTCCTCCAGCCTTTCAGAGTTAGATCAAAAATGTACTAAAGGCCGAGAGAAACCATTTGCTTTGGTATACCTCTCTACAGATATCAAACACGCCTTTGTGCCCAATTAGGTTTAAATCAAGTCATATTAAAAAAATTACACTGAATGCATTTTTAAACACAGTCAGTTATTTTATTAAAAATCACATGCATGCTCTGTTATATCTTTAGTTTAGGCTAGCAATAGTACAAAGAGATTTAATAAAAAACGGTCCTTGTATGATTTCAAGTACAATTCTCACTAGACATCTGAAGAGTATTGTTAATGATGGAATGTAGTTTTAAATGGTACATTTTGTGCTTTGCTTTCAGGCAGTTACACAATACTTTTTGTGCTCCTTCCAACTGTTACGCAACCACCAAATGATTTAATTTAAAGTGTTCTGTATAGGAGAGGATTAGACAGCTATTGAGATTTCTATTTGCTTATGAAGTGTATAAAAGTAGATATTAACCCTAACTTAATGACAGTTTGTTAAAACATTATATATCATAATTATTCTTTTTTTATTGTTGCCAATACACACTTCTGATCTTCTAAAACTCTTTTCAGCCTATTTATCCACTCCATTAATGGCTGTTTGTTCAAGGAATGGCCTTTATAAATGTCACCTTATAAATGGATGTGCTTAACAAGGACTTTCATGGTACCATCATTGGGTATGCCTTTATTGTAAGCTGCAAATATAGAATATAGTGAAATTGACTTTATTATTAGCATGTAAGATGTTACATGTTATTATAAGAAGAATTTGCAACTGCTTGTATTGGTGTTTTTAAAGTCTAGTTAAAAAAAAGGCATTAAAAATGCCTAAAACCTGCTGTACAGGCAGTTGCAAATGCCTATATAGGCCGTTTTTGGCATTTCTACATACTTCCCATTCAAGTCTATAGAGGCAGCAGTGGTGCCAAACCACCCCTGGACACTGCCCTGCATGGAAATGTTGCCCCCTGTTGTCGGTCAAAAGAAGGATAATAAACAAACCTATTCAGTCCCATGTTAACAGAAAGGCCCGTAGCAAGAATTAGGAGCAGGACCTTCATGACAGGGGGTAAGGGCTGCCCAGCTGCAGGGTCCAGGTGTAACACACAGGGCGTGAAGGGTGTGGCTGGCAGGGGGCGCGGCCCCCAATTGGTGAGTGGTGCGACCTTTTCAGGAGAGGGGCCAGCGAGCTGCTGCCTGAAGCCAGGGCCTCATGTTCTGCGTGGACCTGGCGGAGGGGTGCAACAGCCAGTCCGTCCGAGGATGCGACCTGGGAAGAGGACTTAAACAGAATGGAGATGGAGGAGCGCGGTGTGATTGCTGGAAAATCCAGAGGCTGGAATGCTGCGATGAGGGGGCCCAAGATGACGGCCTTGGCCAGGCCGCGTGGTCGGACGACAGCCGGAACTCACGCGGGGTGGAGCCGGGCCCCGTAATCGGGATTTCAAGGAAGTGACGCAGGCCCAGCTTCGATCCCGGAAGTGCCCAGGTCGGAGGGCTAATTTTCTTAATCAGGTGAGGAGGAAGACGCTGGCCAGGTGCCGGTGGCGACCCGGGGCCCTAGGAGACGGGATGCAGGCCCCCTGGACATGGGGCGGCAAGCAAACTGAAAGGGGTCCTTTAGGGGGGTAGGGAGTGGGGTTGCAATGTGAGTGGGCAAAGCAAGGCAAGGGAGAAGTGGGTGTGGGAAGGGGTGTATGCAGACTGGGGGTTATGGTATGGGTGGGGTGCAGGAGGTGCCAGCTGGCCTAAGAGAGGTGGTCCGCAGGCTTAAAGGTGGTGGGTTTCCGGATTCCCAGCACAGTGTCAGGGTTGAGGAGGGAATCCCGGGAATTTGAAATCAGCGCTGAGATTACCTGAGGTGGTGAAGGAGGCAAAAGAGGTAAGTTTGGGTAGGATGAGAGGCCCCTTTTCAGAGCCGCCAGTGGCGGGCTTTGGTGGTTTCCCCCGTTAGGCCTGGTACCCAAAAAGGAGGTGGGAAAATTCAGGATGATACATCATTTGTCTTTTCCAAAAGGTAAATCGGTGAACGATGGGATCAGCCCAGAGTTGTGTGCGGTGGCCTATACCTCGTTTGACACGGCTATCAAGTGGTACGGAGGTATGGGGCAGGAGCTTTGTTGACAAAAGCGGACATTGAGGCCGATTTCAGGCTCTTGCCAGTTCACACTGATTGTGTTAAGTTGCTAGGATGTAAGTGGGAAGGAGAGTATTTTTTGGATAGATGTCTTCCCATGGGTTGTTCCATCTCCTGTGCCCTGTTTGAACAGTTTAGTACGTTCCTAGACTGGGTGGTCTGTTTTGTAGCGTAAGTGTATTCAGTCATCCATTATTTGGATGACTTTTTGTTGATTGGGCCGCTGGGCAGTTCCATGTGTAGGGTGCTGTTGGCTACCCTGCAGCATGTGACGGAAAGATTTGGGATCTCTTTAGCAGAGGACAAAACAGAAGGGCCGATGATGGCCCTTACTTTCTTGGGCATTGAATTGGACACAGTGGCAATGGAGAGTAGATTGCCTAAAGATAAGTTGGAGGCTTTGAGGCTGGAAGTGAGGGGGGCGAGTGGGCGTAGAAAGATGCTCCTGCAGGAAGTGCAGTCACTTTTGGGAAAGCTAAACTTTGCCTGCAGGGTGATTTACATGGGGAGAATTTTTTGTTGTCTAGTGACAGCCACGGAGGGGGTTAAGATGTCATCCCATTTTGTCTAGTTGAATTGTGGAGTACGGGCAAAGGACGAGTTTTTGAAGAATTTTAATGGTAAAGCGTTGTAGTTAGAAGGGCCAGAGGACGCCGTGGGCTTGGAGTTGTTCACAGATGCGGCTGGGGGATGGGTTTTGGGGCTTACATCGGGGTCAAGTGGTGTGCCATGGTGTGGCGGCAAGTTTTGGTTGAGGATGGTTGGGTAAAAAATTTGATTCTGTTAGAATTGTTTTCGATAGTTTTGTTGGTTGAATTGTGGGGGAGGGAATTGGCCAACAAAAAAGTCAGGTTTTATTGTGACTGAATTTAGGGGTGGTGCAGACCATTAATAGTTTGTCCATATCGTCCGGGCCCTCGGTGCACTTGTTAAGGCATCTTGTTTGTTTTTAGGTGTATGCAGCAAATTATTTTAATATTTGCAAGCCATATTCCTGGGAGTTTGTAATGTAGTTGCTGACACTTTGTCTTGTTTGCAGAGGGACAGGTTTTGCATATTGGCATTGGAAGAGGAGCAATGCTGTTACCAGTGCCCGGAGGGTTTGTGGGAGATTGCAAGGGGATTATCTGAGGTTTCATTAGAAGATCGGTGAGTGAGTGGAATTGGGGGGTGTGCGAGGCCATTTGGCGTGAGTGGGAAACATGGCAAGCTCAGGTAGGTCGGAATTGTGGGCGTACTCGGGTGCAGAAGGTTTTGTGTTTGTTGGCAAAGATAGGGGGCCTCAGTAGCGGCTGTAAATAGGTTAATGGCGGGATTGGCTTTTGGTTTTAAAATGAGGGGGGTGTGGCATGTGACGAAAGTTTTTGCAGTGAGGCAGGCTCTAAAAGGAAGAGGTAGAAGGGTGAACCATAGTAGGAGGCCGGTATATTTTGAATTGCTGAAAGAATTGGTGGGTGTATTGGGGGTGGTATGTTTTGGGGTTTACGAACAGCTGCAGTTTAGGGCAGCATTTGTCACAGCATTCTTTGGGGCAATGAGGATAGGGGAGTTGGTTAGCCCGGCCAGGGACTGCCCGGGGGGGTTGGTGGAGCACTTTGTTTTTTATCCGGTCAAGGTGAGTCTGCGGATTAGAAAGTCAAAGACAGATCAAGTGGGAAAGGGATTTGTGGTTCAGTTGTTTAGGTTGGGGGGGCAGGAGGTTTGCCCGGTGAAGGCCCTGGAAGAATTTTTGAGGGTTAGACCAAAAAGGGAGGGCCCTCTATTGGAGGAAGGGCAATTCTTGTCCTGTTTTCAATTTGTGGCGGTTTTCTGCTAGGGTTTGTTGAGGTTGGGGGTGAGTAATGAGTACTCGTCGCATTCCTTTAGGATTGGGGCGGCCACTGAAGCGGCTAGGTGGGAAGTAGGGGAGGAAGTGATCAAGAAAAATCAGACGTTGGGAATCAAAACGTTTTCAGGTGTATGTGAGGCCTCATCTGGTTTGAATTGGGTGGGCGATCATGGGGGGGGCGGGGGGAGGGTTTCGTTCTCATCTTGAGTTTTGGTGCTGGCATTGTTTTGTGTTCTAGGTGGTGAACCTGGCTTGGTTTGGATTCTTGGCAATTCCTATGTATGGTGGGGTGCTCGGAGGGCAGAAGTTCGGGTGGATGGCCACCACATGGGAGTTCCCAGGTCAAAAGCTACTGTTCGGTGGATCGGGATTTCCTGTATGCTGGAGTTGGGTTGTACCGGAAGTCAGAAAATTTGCAGCACTGGCCAGGGCCCCCAATGGGTTGGTAATACACGCCGGAGGTAATAATCTGGGGAACCGGGCAATAAGGGAGCTGATTAGAGATGTCCACCAGGTGGAATTTCCTGGAATGATAATGGTGTGGTCTGATATCGTAAAAAGAACGAGTTGGAGGAATGCAAGGTCTGTGGAAAGGATCATCAGGGCTAGGCTTAAGATTAATCAGGAATAGCGGGGTTGTGGTGAGACATAGGGAGCTTGAGGAGGAGACATGGAGCTATTTGAACACCATAGGCACACCCCTGTGGATTTTAGGTCAGCAAGATGGTGTGCAGTGGGCCCTTTGTGTGGAGGGACGCTCAGGGTTAAGGGGTCACTCTTGTGCGCTGTGGCAGTTGGGGTCTGGTGGGAGGTAAGTGCCTTGTGGTAATTTTGGGGTGAGGGGGCATACAGGATGGTGTGGGCCCCTGAGGCGGTGCTGGGCCTAGGGGCTAGTAAATTTGTAATGTTGGATTGCAAATACTGCAACTGGAGGCGGGCTTTACCTTCCAAGATCTGCAGCCTAGTCATGTGGAGGGTTAAATTTGGTTACGGTAGTTATCCAAAGAAAGAAAAGGGAAAAGACAACACAAAAACTATTCCACATTTAACAGTTCCCCTAGTGAACGATCATCACCCAGATCTGGTTATTCATTTCCAGTGACATTCCTCGTTCATCTGCGTCATTGGCCTGTTGTTGTGCACTTTTTGTGTTAACGATTGTCAAACGATTGGTTGTTAATCGTTTGTTTCCAACGACAATTATTGCACGTGTGTATGTAGCCTTAGGCCCTAAGGTCTGGGGAGAGGGAATATCTTTTATAACAAAATACTCACATGTGAAAGGTCCATGAGGGAAAAGACAACACAAAAACTATTCCACATTTAACAGTTCTATCATTCATCACCCAGCTCCTCAAGTCTGAAGAATTTGTACGCAGCCTAAGCGTTGGATGGAAGGATGGATCTTCCTCCTTGTGAGGTTTTCCTAATTATTTTGACTGCTCGCAGCTAGAGAGCAAGCATGAATGAAGCTGCAAGTATGTGAGGTTTCACAAACCCCAAACTGTGTGAGCAGAAGGAGAAAGCTGAACATGATGTCAACCTCATTATCTGAAAATTCACTAATAAAAAACAAGATAGCCAGATAAAATCCCATGCCTATGCTTGACAGCTTTGGTAGACAGCACAAAACACAGGCAAGAGTCCAGCTTAGAAAGAACAGGGAGTCATAATATACCCCAGGGTCTTCAAAGAGTTTCTGATAAGAGCCTTTGTAACCAGCTTTGGTGTAAATGGCCTGGTGTATAGTATTAGAAAACCACATCTGCGTGGTTTATAGACCCATTTATCACCCCTAAAGCCAAATTTCATATACATTCTGTAGCTGTAATGGAGCCCCTTTCTCTAAAACATGGTTACATTATTTAGAAGAAAATACAACTGCTTGATATCTATTCAATATAAACATTTGTTTTGAGAAATAATTTGCCATTTTACAAATTGTACAGACCTGTGCTATACAAATTTGGAATTACCCATGATACTTGGCATTAGGGTGTGTTCACTAAGCATTCTACAACATTCTAACACACCCTTCAGACCTTTAGATTGAGTTGGAAAACAATGGACAACCCTTTCCAGATTCTTAGCCAAAAAAAAAAATATTTTACAAGCAGCTTGGAACACTTGATTTACCATTAGAAACCACCAGTTATTTATTTTGGAAAACTTTATGAGAGACGGTGACCCATATGTAAGTGATTTGAACTTTGGTTTTGTGCCAAGGAGCATTTTCTATTGCATAATTGGTTCTTATAGTGTTCCAGATAATCTTGTCATAGAACTGCAACTTTCCCATATTATGGTAAGTGTTTAAATTAGAAGCATACACCACAAAAATACCAGATGTAAGGTTCTTACCTGGCCGGCGAGCCCGCGGTGTCCTCCGGGATCACGGGCGGCGTGGCCGAGGCCGCCGCTGCCCTGCTCGCAGCGCGTTCCTCTGCTCAGGCGGAGGGATCCGTTCTGGCTAAACAACTGTTAGGCCAAACAGGATCCCTATGGACAGGGACAGTGCTGCTCACACCCTCAGCACTTCTAGGGGAGGGGGGGTGCTCAGCATGTCCCAGGGGTCTTGTTGGAAGAGGTGAGCGCGCTACCACGCGCGCCTCTTGTACCCCCTGGGCTAGGCAGTTGGCTGCCTCGCCGCGGGGCGGGACATGTTAAGTTTGAATTCCCTGGGGATTCAGTGTAGTTGTTTCCCCAATCAAATAGCGCCAGTAGCGCAAGGTTATTGGGTACCCTGCCTATTTAATCAGACCCTGTCCATTGCACTATTGCCCATTGTAGCTTCTGTGTAACAGTGTGCTTGGGTGCGTTCTTGTGTTGGTTTGACCTGTTAACCTCCGTTGTGTCATCACCAGTTTGGACTTTACCCACAGTGACCTGGTCTGATATTTGACCTTGCATGAACTCTACCTGCCCTGACTTCGGATTTGTTTCTGACTACCCTTGCCTGCTGCCAGCCCTGACTTCAGATTGTTCCTGACTACGCCTCTGCCTCACCCACCTGTACCACACATTATTGAACTGATCTTTGTGTATGACCTTGGCTTGTTTATGGATATCGTAAAAAACTTGTTGAAAGGATTCCTGGTGTAGTGGTTTGTGTGCCCGAGCGCATTACTCTAGGATTAAGATACCTTTAAAACCTCAGGGATTCATAGTCTTATGGGTATCCAGATAGCATAGTGTGTGCTCAGAAGGTACAGACATTTTTTGTTGAGAGACTTAGAAAAGCATAGAGTCTACTATGGTGTTTAAGGCTCTCCATGCATATCCCGATACACACACAAGTAACTAGTGCTCATCCTTTTTACACCCTGAGAAAAGCTTGAGATTGAATGTGTGAAAAAGTATTGCCATCTACAAGTGCTTACGACATTTGCATTGTAGCAGTTGATCATCTGTAATTCAACATTTATTGAGGATCTGTATCTATGGTACTACACCATATCCTGTGTGGATCTGAATGCGTTTCTTTTTCCGGTTATATACCATTATTCATATTGTGCAGCTTATCGCACAATCTGAGGTGTCACCTTCATGGTAAATTAACTTGGAATCATGACAGCTTTTTAGGTGGGTTTATGCATTTCAAATATAGCTAAACTTTAATGAATGCACATATGGTATGAATAATGTTTGTAAATATGGGCGTCACCTTCCCAACTGTTGTCAGGATTTGCAACTAAGTAAAAAATACAAATAGAAGGGATCATCATGGCATCATGATGTCACTCTGGGTGAAGTTTCTTCCCCTTTGACTGACACACGGCTCCCCGTGCATGCGTGGTTCAGAGTCTGTAAATTTAGTGGTCCGTGAGGTCCAAAAGGATGGCGACCATTGATTTAAACCACCATAATTCTTGTGATGCAGTAGGAAACTGGAAAGCACAGAGATAACACACAAAGAAGAAGCAATATCAGTGGTGTCCAACAGCTTCCTTACTGCTCCTTGTGTGCTGCTTCTCGGCTTTTTGGCTTAGCTCAGGGAAACGTGTTTCTGAGTTGGAGGGCTAATGAGTGAATGGGTGGATGGCTACCTTGTCCTTGAGGGGTTCCTGCGGGTTCCCCTCTTGCTGCTGTAGGGGCAAGCATCCACTGAAAGCGTGAGTTGCGATCACCTCACTGGCTTGCTGGTTTTGCAGATCGAAATGTAGGGCAACCACAGCTGAGGTTTTGATGGAGCCTGGAGGAGGAGAGAAGGAGGAGAAATTTCCTCACTACGCACGCATCCCGAATGCTGGAGGAGATGTGGACCAGCTGACCTATTTGGTGGACAGAATTTTAGGAGAATTGTGCGGAATACAGAGTAAAGAAATTGTGGATGTTTACAAGTTCCCCAGGAGGACAATGTTTCATATTGCATTTACTGCAGAAGGAATCTTTAATGATTTCATGGTAAGGTGGAAGAAGAAGAAGGAAGAGCCAGCGGCATCTGGTATAAGGATTGTGCCACACTCAGAGGAGGAGACTATTCTCGTGGTGAGAATGTTCTTGCGAAAATGGCGATTCTCAGTCAAATTCAAGGGGGATGATTAGGCCCCCTGCAAAGTTCCGCTTAGGCAGAGTAAACGGGGAGCTTTTTTCACAGGTATGGGTGACTTTTGTAAAAATTGTAAAAAGGACAGTCATGGGAAAGCTCAATGTAAGACGGTGGTGTGTACGGTTTGTGGGTCTGTGGAGCACACAGCGATGGAGTGTCCAGCTGGGAAGAGGTGCAACCTGTGCCAAGGCACAAACCACCTGTATGCAACTTGCCCAGAAAGGAAGAGAGGAGGAGGACCTGGTGAGGAGAAAGCAGAAGAAGAGCCAGTGAACTGTTCTGAACCAGCTAAATGTACTGAGTTTGGTAAGGCTGGCACAAGCACAAGCCAACCTCAATAAGGGAAAAAAGTGTAGCAAAAATTAGCCTCGCAGGTAAGAAGGGGAATGGAAGAAGTGCCAGAGGTAGTAAAGAAGATACAAAAGGAACAAGTCCCAGTTGTTAAGGTGCAATTTGTTAAAGAAAAAAAAGGCAAGTCGGGTGGAAGAACCGGAAGAAACGGAGGATGTGAAGGTGGATAGGATGATGAGGAGGCATGATTTTCCTGAGATTAAAGAGTTTAGATTTCTACAGGAACAAATGGAAAAACTTTTAAGGGGAGCAGAGCCAGAGCATCCGGCGTTGTGGCTGGATTTGGTCACAAACTCTACAGGTACAGAATTCTTCTGGGAAACATTTAGGATCCCTACAAGAAGTAGAAAAAGGACTTGCGGAAGGAATGTCGTGAAAAGACCAAGTCATTATTCAAGAGTTTTTCAGTTATTTTATAGATAAGAGAAACTTGGGGCTCTTGTAATATTGTGTTGGTTGAGGAGTAAAGTTTGATGTTCTTTTACTAAGGAAAATATTTCTAAAAAATCATGAAGGATTAATTAAAAAAATTATATATATATTTATTTCTCGTTGGATACATGATGTTATGTGCCCGCAGGCTTTTGGCTTTGGCTGATTGCCTGTTCAATTGTATAACTGAGTTATATAAAAAAAAAAATCCTAATACTTTCAGTGGGCAGGAGTGGAACAACACTGTATTCCTGGAAATAATGCAGTGGATTAGTATGCCTGTCAGGAAGGACAGCTAGATGGTGATCCTCTGTAAGGGGCCATCCTATGCTGGAGTCAGTCACTAGCTGCGGCTAGTGCAGATGGGCAATTTTTTACATCCTGCACTTATTTTTTATGTATTTTTCTGTTTGTCACTGGTGTGGTTTTTTGTGTGCCACTTTCGATGGAGGGTGCTAATCCCTTATGGGTCGGCCCTAAAGTCTGGGAAGTGCTTTGGTCTTATGGTTGGGTGCTCTTCTTTACTGGGAATTTCTCTTTGGGAGAGCTCCCAGCCTAGTATCTGGTGGGAAGGCTTAAGTCAACCCACAGAGAATGGAACCTGTCTGATTTTGGTCAGGCAAGCTAGTACTCAGCCCCTGGTTTTACGATAATGAGGTTTAAAGTATGGATTGACAATCTGTTGGGTTTGTTTGCGGTACAGGGCCGCAGTGTGGAGGGATGTATGTATTTATTTGCTAGTGTGTTGTGGGGGATTGTAATGTAGTGTTATGCGCTGCGTTGCAATTCCATGTATGTTTGCAAACTGCTGAATTTTCCTCCAATAATTCTTGACTTCTGTCTGTCTATGGCCCCTATAACATATGTGGCTACAAATCACACAATAAGCTGCTCTTGCAAAGCAAACTGCTGCTATTTGTCCAGGAAAAGCAAACCACAAGTTAGTGCACCTGAATTTGTTGCCCTTTGTTGGTTGTGGTGCAGAGGAGGAAAAGCAACCGCATGGACAGATATGACTCCAGCGCAACAGTATGCACAAAATAGTTCCAAATCAAAGGGCTGCGGATGACTCTGCGGTACATAGCCATACGTAGCCATAGGCCTAAGTGTTTTGCAAAGTTCTGTGTGCTCAGACACTTCTTGTTTCATTCTCCATTTAAAAAAAAAGAATATATTGGTTTTGAAATAAGTCACATATTTGCTTTGTACTAGACCAGGGGTGGGCAAACTTTTTCAGTCAGTTTTTTTCACTCCCCCGATGGGAGTGGGCAGGGTTATGCCATCATGACACCACTGAACATGACATCATGATGGCATAACCCCGCCCACTCTCTCATTGCGGATCTGAGCCTGTGATGGGAGAGTGGGTGGGTTATGTGCAGTGACAGACTGACTCTGCCCGGTGCGCCCAACCAGCTGAGTCCTTCTCCTGACCCTGCTCGGGGTGTCACCGGCCAGAGCCGCGGAATACCCAAAGGGCCAGAGAAACCACAGTATTGGGCCCTAGTTTGCCCATGCCTGCACTAGATGGAAGACAACTATATCTGAACAATGCTTGTGGACAATAAAGGTTTTTTTTGCTTTACAATGAATGATGTAATATTTACAAAGAAAACTGGGCAATTAGAAAAAAGTTGGTTAATTTACGAACTATTATGCAACTATATATCTATTGCTCAGTGTGAGTAGAGTACAATAAATTCTGGCCACCGGATTATTCTACCAGGGCTAGACTGGTCATTGTTCTTCATGGTACACTAGCAGGTGGATAATTGTTTGTTAACTGGGCAATGCTGTATTAATAAAAAATACAAAAGCAAACAGCTTACTGATCAATGTCAAACAAAAGCTGACAAAGGATAATGTACTGATTGGTGTCATGTTACTGTAAACATTTTCTTTCTCCTTTTTCTTCTGAAAGTCTGCAGCATGGCACTGTGGTACAAATCATGAACAATTCACATGCTAGCAGAGTATCAAAAAATATTTGAACTGAATTAAAAATGTAAATATACATCCGGGTTTGCTATTTCTAAACACAAGGTTAGAGTCAACTAAAGTAAGCAATTTATTTATCATTGGCCACCCACAATTCACACATTTTGTCTTTATCATTTTATGTGGATTATATGTAAATACAAAATAATTGTAACTATAATTATTTTCTCCTGGGTTGATGGACGTGTCCATCAATTGACACATACTGACCAATACTGCAGAAGATAGACTGTCATGTGTGAACCTGGGTGATCCAGCAAACCTGAAATGGATCTGGCCCTAAATTGAAAACATTTGCCAAATAATAGCAAATGTGCTAAATTCCTTTCTCCAATTTCACTGCACACTGTGAGCATTAGAAGCTTCAATTCGTCAGATAGAGACTGCCCCAATACCTGGTTGAAGGACTGGGCATCCTGACATCCTAGTCAGAGTGCTGCTGTACAGGGGATTACAGAAGACTAATGTAGGGATGAAATTAGGCACTTACATCCAAAGAATTTAAAAATACTCCACATTTAAGGGCTGTTTAGGACCTTTTACCTTTAACGAACCCCTGCATCCCAAGGATTAAATGTTTTTTTTTTAGCTCTAGGGAATGGGAAACAAAAATTTTTTAATTATCTTACTCTCTCACTCCTTTACTCTCTTCCTCTGTGCAATCCATTTTATGCCACCCCCCAGAATCTTCTCTAAGGCTCTTCACGTGGTGTTCACAAGCATTGATGTCACCCCTAGAGTGCATGTCTATTAGTCCTGCACTGTAAGTGGAACCACTGAGAGCCCACCCACAACCTGGAGCATTGTATAGAAGAGGAGAAAACTGGCTACCTGGAAAATGAGGAATAAGGTAAGAAAGAACACCTAATGGACATTTAATCCTTGGAGGTTTAGTATTTTTGTTTACCTGCATAACTGCATTATCTGATATCTTTCTGATATTCAGCTTGCAAGCAAAGATGCAGTAAAAATGAAAAATATTTATTTTAATTACTCACATTTGTTCAGTAAATGCCCATGGATATATCTTGTTCTGTAGGCATTGTCGTCTTTTCCCAGCAAGCACAATCCTGTATAAATCTGGAGCTCCGGCCTCCTCATCTACCCTCAGGAAATGAAGATTCACCAACACCACACTTCGATAATAATAGCGATCACATGGGCAATCTGTACTGAAACACCTGCTCCATTAATGGCCTTTATTTGTTAGGACTATTTAGGCTGCATTGTGTTCTGTTTTCAAATAATGCAAAATATTTGTTTAGACAGTACATACATACAATCCTTTATTATCTAATAATAGCTTTGGAGGTTCTTTATATTTATGTACAAGGATCAAACATTGTTTAATTCATTTTCCATGTTTGTTTAACGCCATGATGTTTCACATATTACTCCTAAACATTATTATATCAGGATGTGGAAGGATTTTCCATAAGCTTTAGTTTTACCAACACAACATTCACTGGGCCTGCCTAAAATGTCTATTGGGGAAGACTAGAGAACATCACGGAGATCAGAAGATACATTAGTATTAGACACATTAGTAAGGGCATATCCTGGAGCCAAACCAATGGCAAATAAATCAAATAAATAGCAAAATTTTTGTTTTAGGGAAGGTCAAGCACAGGTCTCAGGAAATTTTTATCTAAAATGTTGTTTACCAACATCAGCTTTTCTCAACCAAGGTTTCATGGAATCCCAAGGTCCCTCCAGAGGTTGCCAGGAGTTCCCAAATTTGGCTGACTGGCCTCCTAATGATGTTGCCTGAATAAGTCTGGGGCAAGCACCACTTGGTAGAGCCAGCTGTATGATCATGCGTTTTTTTTAAATAACTTTTTATTAGAAAAGAAAAAAACGTTTATACAATAAAAAGAACAAAGAATACAGTTATTTTGGTATTTGGTGCAAGAGGGGTTTGAAAAGAGAGGGTAAACCAAGGGCCAGTGTCCTGAAAGCAACAGATTAAAGAAAACAGAGGGAGTCCAGGGGTGAAACGGTGCCATGTGATCAATGGCAAAAGGAACAAACAGTTTTGGAAATGGTAAGGTATTATCATTGACAATGTCAATAAGTATTCCAAGGAATCCAGCTAAACTAGGAATAAGTTTCCAGCTAAAGGTGATCCGAACGCCAACGAATCTCTATTTGTATTGCATCAAAAATCATAACAATAAAATGATATTTTGCTTTGGCTTTATAAGCATAGCTGCTTGTTAACCATGCTTTTTTGTGTAGAAAGGTGATATTCTAGGCACTACTATAGGGGACATTATTTCCACTGACCACCGTTGGGAAGGTTTTCTTCTCCAATGATCCCAATAAAATGGTTTTAGCAAGGGTTCCCCAAGACCTGGAAATTATGTCAAGGGTTCCTTAGGAATAGGGTGTTGAGAAAGGGTGGCTGTAGGGTGCTCTACATAGCTTTCTGCTAATGTTACTGCTATGCAATGACTAAAAGGGATGGATAGTCAGGCAGAGGAAGAAAAGGCTTAAAAAAATGGCTGCCCATCCTCCTGTCAAAAAAAAGAGCTATTAGATCTGGTCAGTGTGAGAATATATCAATGTGTAGTGAAAGGAAAGTAACCAATTTTCAGTACAGAAGAGAACTGTGCAAGACTAAAGGTTTAGACTGATTACATGCAATTACATATAAAAAACACATTAGCAAGCCTTAAACATGTTGTGAAGATATAGTATATTTTGTGTGACTTAGCAGAAGTTATTATAGGAGCTGGATTCTAAAATAAAAAGGATGAGGTCCTCTTTGGGGAGGAGGCATTGTAGCTGCAGCCCAGGTTTGGCGTGTTGTAGAATTCTTCTCTGTAAAAGCAGAGGATTGAAAAATAGGACAAACTAGTCTGCACATGGCTATGTTGAGGGAGTAATTATATATAGCCTAAGTCTACTTGCAGAATTCATTGCACATACATTTTGTAGTCTTTTTGTCAGGAAACAAGTACACATATAAGTCATATAAGTTTTTTGTGTTTTTTTCTGTGAAAAAGTGTAAATGTATTTATTCTGTGTAAAGGCATTTCCCTATTTCTGGCTAAACACTGGAGGGCAGCAGAATGACTCAAAAGTCAGCTTCCTGCTCATAAGAACTGTCCCATGGTTCCTTGCATTGTGAATCATGGATGTGTAGTCTCAGGTATGTACAACACAATGGGGTGGCTACAAATGAACATATTCTCAATGAAGCATTTATTGTTGTCACATGTATTGAAGATCTGTGTTATTGCAAAGGATATAAGGAGATTTTAGGGACCAAATAAACACATATTTTTTTTTATTAAACACATATTTTTTATTATTGTTTTTGATTTCAAAAAGTACAATAGACAGTATTGTATAAAGTACAGCATATTGTGTAGGGGATAACATTATGCAAAGTAGTGCCTCATTTATGTATAAGAAGAAAAAAATCCCCAGTACCCAGAGGATAACTTGCAATTAACCCTAATTTGGAGGGACTTCCCCTCTTTTGGTCCCTTTTTTTAAAAAAACAGTATTATTAAACTAGTTTATTAAAAATGAAAATATGTTATTTTGCACCTTTTGTCCAGACACTAAATATCACATTTGTTATTTAGGGAGTTAAAATATTTTTTAAAAGGAAACACAGGTATGTCATTCTGAGCTATGCATGTGCTGGTAAAAAGGAGATCAGGTGAAAAAATCATTCCTAGATAAGGCTCCAGATATTTGCTGAATAATATTCTGAAAATATCTGTGGAACTTGCAACCTTTTAAAAGAAAAAAGACAAAATTGTTTTCTCAAAAGAAAAATTGGGAAGTACTCACCTTTTTAAAGTGCATTCCTAATGTTACCTCTTATAAACAAAAATAATATGATTGTATTGTATTGTTGTAAAATGGTGTCCTTTCTGCAATAAAACATACTTACCTCATTGTAGGATGCTGGGATACGCTGGGTATCTCAGCATTCCCAATAGCTGCTGAGACAGAATGAGCCCTTGAACGCATGTGTGGGAGTTATGTCATTCCTGCAATATAGGACCTGTCTGATCACAAGTTTTTATTGTATTGTATATCTATAAATAAATAATTATATACCGTATATATATATATATATATATATATATATATATATATATATATATATAAAATATACATAACACATTCATAACACAACATAGTAATCATGGAGTATTTTGTAGGTACAAAGACTGCTGACTATGTACTGGTTATGCAGAATGTAGTCTCAGACTCTTATTTAACCTTGCTCCTTTAATCCACTCCCAATATTGAGTGCATAGTA
Organism: Pyxicephalus adspersus; assembly: GCF_032062135.1. Taxonomy (NCBI): domain Eukaryota; kingdom Metazoa; phylum Chordata; class Amphibia; order Anura; family Pyxicephalidae; genus Pyxicephalus; species Pyxicephalus adspersus. The sequence goes on along the minus strand of NC_092858.1, from coordinate 85,933,805 downwards.
GCGCAAACTCTCCTTGTCCTCAGGTGTCCTCACTTTCTCAAGTTACAAAGTTGGGTTGGGAGGTATGCCAGGAAAAGACTGGGAAAGAAAGGGCTAGAAGTTCTCCAGCCAAGCAATAAGGCAGGTTGTATTTGACTTTCTGCAGCATTTAACTTTTAAAGACTATTGAGAAAGGCTGACTTTGTGCAGTGACACTAAGCAAAGTAATTACTGGAGAGAAGTTTGTATAATTGTGCAAGACTGATGGGGTTCAGCTTTAAGATACTCTGTTTATTCACACATTTTGGTTGCATAATATAAAACAGGGGAGAGTTTTTTTGTTTTATTCAAATGTCAATTGGAGACATAATACATTGTGAGACTGATATATATATATATATATATATATATATATATATATATATATATATATAGTTTTGCATGTTCCTTGTAAATTATTGTGGAACATATTAGTGCTAACTACACAAGTGTAATAAAAGAGACTAAATATAGTGAACAACAGGTACAAACTGTCCTGACGACTTTCATAATCCTATTCCACTCCCAGAACACTACAATTTATTCCTTACTGTGCGTCAATATGTCACAACAACTAATGGCTTATAGTAATCCTTTTTAAAATGGATGATGTAATACGATTTAGGAAAGCATGAAGATAAAGAATATTGGATCAAACTTTACTTGTTCATTAGTGTCAAGCATCAGCAGGAATAACACACTGGTAAGTACACTGAATATTAATGTATTATGTGATTGTTGTGCTATTTTTTTAGCACAAAATGTGCTGGCTGGAAGAAGTAATAGTTATGTAAATAAAAGTAAGCTTTAACTATACAGGTGGTTGCTCAATTGCTTGATATTACCCCTTGTTGCATTTCCAACATATTTGAAGTGAACCTGTGCCCAGGTAAAGAACAAGAATATTTCTACATATCCTTAACAAGATGTAAAAATAACTTTAAAACAAGTCATCACTTTTTACTGTAGCTTTTTGTACTCAAGTAATTTGTTCTCAAAGATCATAACACAGACTCTAAAGCTGAGTTTCAGTAGTTTTCTAACAGCTTAGGGTTTGTTCATATGGATGGTTTTCCACCAGTTGACAATATAGTTTTGTAGTGGTTAACTTCCTAAAAAAAAACCAATGAACTAAGCTAACCCCTTTTATTATACTGAAATAAAAAATGTAAGAAGTTAAAGAGAATTTTGATAATGGCATTTGTTGCAGTGGAGTTGAATTGCAGTTTTGTAATATGAATGTTAATGAACCAAACGATCCATGAACTATGCTAAATGAGCCAAAATCTGCTTCTCATGGTAAAGGGAAAGATGATGTGATTTCAGTTTCAAGGAAGTTTGAAGATGCATTTCTCCACAATGCCTGGAGCTAAAGAGGTGAATACGCTGAAGAGTGCAAACTATTGTGCATATTCCAGGCACAGGTTCACTTTAAATTTAGGAGTTTGCAAATAACATGTTAATCCTAGTTCCGTTTAATATCTGAATCACTGCTCTGACAATGTCACAACAATGACACAACAAGTTAGTAATTGTGAAAAAAAGAGCAAAGGGTGGCAAGGGTAAACTCCACATAAAAAAAGGAATTTGGACTGAAGTGACAATATCATAATTACACATGAAACTGTAAAAGGAAGCCAAAATAGGATGAATGCTAATCAGCAGTATGTGTCAGCTATAAAGCGTGCAAATGAGTTATTTTCTTTGATATGCAAGTTTTGAAAATAACATAGATCCAATATATTGGAGGCATATTAGTCCAAAGAGAACCTGAAACAATAAATTCACGTGTTACTAAGAATAAAGAAAGACAGCATTTACATGTCATATCATATACAAACTGCTAGAAACTGCACAAAAGGTGTCTTCCTGTACTGAAATTGCTTACTCTAAATTCAGTGCTAAATTCTCACTATGTACATTAGAAGCTGCAGAAATTACGATAATACTGCCTCATTTCCAGCATCTTCTTTTCCTTTCTTGCCCAGCCTCACAGTTCCTGGCTGTCATTTTAATTCATCATACCCAAATCATTACTGATTTTATTGTACACTCTGAGCTTCTCTCAATGGCCCTGATTTATTAAAGCTCTTCAAGGCTAGAGAGGATACACTTTCATCAGTAAAGTTGGGTGATCCAGCAAACCTGGAATGGATTTCTTCAAAGTCATTTGCTAGCAAATGTTTTGAACCCTAGATCAGATACATTCGGGGTTTGCTGGATCACCCAGCTTCACTGTTGAAAGTGTATCATCTCCTGCCTTGAAGAGCTTTAATAAATCAGGCCCAATGTCCAGATCAGATAAAGTCCACCTCATTTCTTGGCTAGAGGACTCCCACCTGTATCTAGTCCTTACCTCTTTAACTTTACCGTCCTTGACCCACCCTTTCCATTCTTTGGATTTCAGTTCTTATAATCATTGAGGCTCACCATCACATAAGTTACCACTTCTTCATATTTTCAGGAAGCTATATGCAGCAAATCTCCTGTCATTGCCACCAGCTTCATGCCTGCATTAGAGAGAGTAATACACAGACCTAGTAATGGGGGTCAATGGGTTTAAAATAGGGGTTTAATTAAAATTGTTATTAGCATGTTGATGAGAGTGAAAGGTAGAAGCATTAATGGCAAAGTAGATAACTTCAGATTTTAAGTTCACCTGCAGATAAAAAAAAATGCAGCTTTAATTAAAAAACAAACAAAAAACTTTTCACTACTAAGGCCTTTTTACAGCATTTTTGCAGATGAGAAGATCCACTAATGCCCATTCAAGAAATCTTCCCCCTGCCTTACTGATGTGTCTCCTAAATTAAAAGAATGCAAAGAATATTTTATTCACACAGCATTAAAGTATAAAAAAAGATAAAACCTTTTTTAGATGAAGATCCGCTGGCAGATTTCTATTGTTGCCTGTGTCCATATAGTGACTCTAGGGGGAACATCTTCTAATCCCATAACATTTCCTCCCATAACAACTAGAAAGATATCCTCTTATCCTTTATTCACCCTACTGGGACATGGCTGGTAACAAAAGCTGAATATTTCTTGTGATTAGATATAGCAACAAAATGATTGAGAGTATATCTGTGTAAACTGGTCACCTACATTACATTCTAATATTTGAGGCTGTATAATCTTTTCTGATTGCTCAGATTATTAATGTTCTTCTTGTAGGGCTCCTTACATATTCACCATTTTTATAATAATGCTCTGCTTAAACCCGGAAAGCCCCAATTTTATTTTCTAATTACATTGCTCCCTTTGTGTGTAGTTTAAAGAGCTTATTATTGGTACTCTTCTTTTGTCTAAATTTAGTTGAAAACCCATTATACTGGGTTTTATATTGGATACTGTTTTGGTCTTGTTACTGCATTTTCCTATTGGGTATTATTTAGGTAGTGTATGTTAATTGCTTGAGACAAGACATTTGCTGTCAGGAAGCCATTACTAGCCCCAACCTTTCCCCAATTAGTTGTTTGCTGCTCATGATCTTATGTAAAACAGAATGGGTCTGGTTTATTAAAGCTCTCCAAGACTGAAGAAGATAGACTATCAGTCTTGGAGAGTTTTCATAAATCAGGCCCAGTGTTGGTATGCTGTACAGAATTCCTATAGAAAGTTAATTTTCTGCCTCTGGGATTGGGTGGATTTCCCCAAAAAGTCTACAACACCTGTCACATTTTAAGCATTGGACCTGTAACAGGTATTACACTTTTGGTGTGATACTTCCTAAGTACTAAATACTTCTGTATACAAAGAGTTGCAGACATGGACAGAGCACTAATAGTTCCCCAGGTAACTATAAAAAAACCTGCCCTCCCATTCATACAATCAGTTTGGAAAAGGCATGGTAGTAATAGTAGTAGTAATCTGCAACAAAAGTTGTTAAAATCCCTGCAATGTACATTGTTTAGATGTTATTTATTATGTATTTCTCAACAAAAGTGGAGTTACACTTTAAATGCACAGCTGTAATTGTTTTTTTGCATCATTGCAAGCTGTAATTTGCCTACAGGAAAGTCACCTAACGGCTTAACGTAGATATATAGGTAAATACAAATTTCAACCTATATTTCCTCCTATTCTAGTAACATTATATTTGCTAACACACACATGTAAAGCTGGACAAATACAACAGATATATCTTCATACATTATTCCATACAACCTATAGAATGTGTTATCGTATGTATTTATATTCCATCTCTGTTCTTATCCAGGTTGTCAGGCTTGAAATGTAGATAAAATATTCCCCTACAGTCACTACTGCTGCTAGCATGATGACTTTGGTTGGAAAGTTGTTAAAGTTGTTGAACAGGGTAAAAAAGATCTCTGTTGTTCCAGTCATTCTCTATACAAAGAATTCTCATGTTACTCTAAAATCTATAATACCTTGGCCAGTATAGACCTTGCTTTAGACAAATCTAATCTTGTTTCATGTTACATAGCTATTACTGTTAGCTTTGTCACCTTTAAGGAACAGGTGTTTCTGGTCACCAACCCCTTTGTGGTACCCATCATAATAGGGGGAAACATGATACCAGTATTTCATCTGATAGCTATTAGTTTTTAATCTGCTATATATACACATCCTTTTGTCCCATCCCACATTTCCCTTTTTATACAATCTCATACTGAGGGACATTTTGAAGGCTTGTCTCATTTCAAAATATCATTTAGGGGTTTAGTAACATAAAAAATACAGTAGCGATTTGCAGGGACCCACAAGAGCTACATCCAATATCTCTAAAGTGACTGGTATCGCTGAACACATAAACACATGAGAACTCATTAAAGAGGAATCAACATTCAGGTTTGAAGATTGGCATTAGAAAGAATGTAATTAATATAAGGATCGCACGGCTGAAAATACATTTTAATTGATTCGATGTTTCACTGATTCAATGGAGACAAAAGATAAATTACAACATGATTCCTAAATTAGATATAAAGAGACTGAGATATCCATCATAACATGTCCTTCTGAGGAAGCCTTTGTGGGGAAATGTCTCAAGGACAGTTTAAATGGAAAAAGCAAAATGTGTTTAACAAGGACAGTTTAAATGAAAAAAGCAATAAGTACTCCAGAAAGAAATATTGACATTCACAAATGTTTTGTATGTTTTGAATTATTTGTATTGAGAAAATAAAATTGTACAGTAATTTTTAAAGGAAAACTCTTGAACACACCTAAAAAGTCCCATCCTCAAGGAAAAAATCTCTTCTTGATATTATTAACTAACAGGGACACAGTCTGATGTATAGAAAGAATTTTCCTTCCTATCTCCCAAATGTAGACTCCTATGCTGCAACTAAAAAATACAGTAAAAGACTGTAGAAAGAGACCTGCAGGAAATTTTGGCATCTGCGGTAATCTACTGATCCAACCTCACCACTCATGCATATTCTAACTGTAGGGCTTTTTAGGCAGCCTTGGACTCAACAAAAGGCTTGCAACAAACAACTAGAGCAATCACGTTGATATAATGCACAATCCATATTTGACTACATTTCTACCACCGCACTTCACAGTTGGTATGAGTCTCTTATCCTGCAATGCTGTATTTGGTTTGCATCAAACGTGTTTACTGTCACTGTGACCAAACAATCTACAGGACATTTTTCCAGCCTGGCCTTTGCCTTGACCCGGGGAGCTCGGACCTTCTAGCCCATCCCTTATAAACACCATTGTCATAACTGCCTTCTACTACCAAACCATCTCCTCCTATCTCACGTTGTACACTAGCCCAGCCCCCTCTGGCAACACTACCCTTTTTCTTAACCCCTTAAAAGCTCTGGGCTAGGCCCAGCCCCCGGTCATGTAGTCACTGCGCCTAATTCTTATGGCTACGTGCCTCTCTTTATGTTCACTATGTTCGCTTTTAGCTGACAAATGTTTTCACCCTGGACCAAGAGCCTGATTTAATAAAGCTCTCCAAGCCTGGGGAGAATACACTTTATTCAGTGATGCTGGATGACACAGCAAACCTTAAAAGTTTTTTTTAAGTCAGTTGCTATTTGTTAGCAAATGTTTTCAATCCTGGACCAGATCCATTCTAGGTTTGCTGGATCACCCAGCTTCACTGATGAAAGTGTATCCTCTCTAGCCTTGGAGAGCATTCATAAATCAGGCCCCAAATCTTTACAGGTTTGCTGGATCACCCAGGTTCCCATATGATAGTCTATCTTCTCCAGTCTGAGAGAACTTAAAAAAAAATTCAGGCCCTATAACTGTGATGTCAGGCAGGTCTGTCCTTGGGAATTGTAATACCAAATGCAAACACGTGGCATTACTGGGCATCTCAGTAGAAAACCACCAAGCTAGTTTAATATACCCTTCTACCTCTTCTGCCTCTCATTTTATTTTTATGGTCTCTCTGTCTAAGGAAAATAATGCAAAGGTATACACATATCACAATATTTATTTACTATAACTTCAAGAAGGGTTGTTTTCTATCACTGTTAGCCATGTTTGCCAAGAATGTACATATTATCAAATGAATAAACTATTTTGCCAAGGCTTTGTAGGCCTGGTGAATTTCATTAAATAGATAAGACTATTCAGGTTTACTCGTTCAAAGAATTAGAGCAGTGAATTGTTCACGTAAGCATTCAGAAATTAAGGTAAAAAGAGTTTTTGGCAATACATTTGTGGTGAATTAAGTTTATAAGACACATTCTAGAACAATCAACAACCCCCTCCTGAACTCAGAGGTTCAACTCTCTGATGTCAGTGAAGTAATATGATTTTAGATAAGTTCAGTTGCAATTGTGTACAAAGGTTAGATACTGACCTCGCTTTTCCCAAGTACACAGACTTTTTAGACACAGAGAATTCCAGGTACTGATGTATGAACTGTCAACCAGAACATTTCGATAAACTGCTATTAATACCTTTAATACACATAAAACCTTACTTTAATTGTTAAATCTCACTGTCAAACAAGAAAAAGTGTAAGACAACATAATACTTTATCAACTTTGTCAACTTTATCAACAAGTCAGGAAGTTCACTTAGCTGCACGTACAATAAAAAGAGTACATGTATCGCTTTGCACTGGAGGCTTAATATCCTAAAGTTGATATACCATGGCAGCTCCTATTTCAAATCCGTGTGGACCCAGCATGGAGCATTTCATTCACTTCCATTCAGTGGAAAGTTTGGCCTATTTTAAAATTAATGCAACATGAGGTATTATGTCCTGTATATGATGGGATATTTGTGTTCATTGTGAACTTAACCTCTGTGGTGCACTGCAGTGCATGTGCACAACACATGCCTCAGAATTGCCTTGCATTAGTGCACTGGGGAAACTTTTAAAATTTTAATAGCACTGCACCACAATGTGCACTTTGGTAACATACGCAATATCTTAATGCGAACTCTGAGCTTTTTATAAGGGAATTTCCTATGTTCTGCAAATGCAATCTGTTTGACTGGTATGCTGACTAAGGTAAATGTAAACAAAAGTAGTTTTTCATTGTCTAAAGCTACGTACACACGTCAAATTTTTCTCGCCCGATAATCGGCTTCGGCCGGTTATCAGGCGAGAATCGGGCGTGTGTACAGCCCGCGTCGTTCATCGTCCGTGGATCCGACCTGGCGGATCCATGAACGATGAACGAAGCACGATCATAATGCAAGGGAAGGGGGAGAACGCGCAGCAGGGTGCCTCTCCGTCGCTCTCCCCCTCACCTCTGCATAGAGCAGAATGGTGCTGTATGTACAGCACTCGTTCATGCATTGTGCAGTGCATAGTCGTTGGAAAGGATCGTGAAAGATCCTTTCCAACGTCAAGAATTGCACGCGTGTATGTGGCTTTAGAGTGCCGTCATGTAAAAAAAGTAGTTTTTCATTGTCCTAGAGCCCAAAGAATGTTATTGCTAAAGCAATTCTTTACACTAGCAACAACTTTGTAGAACTCCACTGAGGATAGACCCAGGTCATTCTCTCAAAATCACATCAAGATTTCAGGTGAGTTATTTTTTTGGTCAGTAGGTATTCAGTGTGCTATTTACAATTTTTTAAGTGGGGTTGGGGAAAGCAGTAATTGGGTAGATAAAAAGTGGGCAGGCAAGATGTAAACAATTTTCATCTACCAGTTGTTTATGCCATAGGTATCCAGTAAGCCCTATAATTGTGTAAGCTATCTACTATCTAGCTATGCTTTCTAATGCCCACCCCCTTAGTATGTTAACTTTTTCATCTTTTTGTATTATACCCCAATGGTCCAGTGCCCATGTATTTTTACCCCATTTCCTAGTTTCCCATAATTATTATTATTATTATTATTATTATTATTAATAAAAATAATAAACAGGATTTATATAGCGCCAACATATATTTTCATTAAATAGGGGTTGCAAATGACAGACAGACAGTAACGCAGGTGGAGAGGACCATGCCCAAAGAGTTGCAATTTAGGAGGTGGGGGAAGTAACACATAATAGAAGGGGAGATATGTAGTGGTGGGAAGTAGTGAGTGTTTCAAAATACAGAAGAAGATGGGTAACCAAGTTTGAAAAAAATGGGTTTTAAGTGCTCTTTTAAATGAGCAGAAAGTAGGAGCAAGCTGAATAGGACGAGGAAGACCATTCCAGAGAGTTGGAGCAGCTCTAGAAAATTCCTGGAGCTGTGTGTGTGATTAGGTTATGAGTGAGGAAGTCATTAGTAGGTATTTGGAGGAGCGGAGACCGCAGCTGGGGGAGTATTTTTTTTTACCAGGCCAGAAGGGTAAGAGGAACAAGAACTGTGGAGGGATTTGAAGGCAAAGCACATGAGCTTGAACTTGATTCTAAGGTAAAATGGAAGCCAATGAAGAGAACCACAAAGAGATGTGGCAGAGGAGGAGAGGTGGGAAGGATGGATGAGTCTGGCTGCAGCATTCATAATAGATTGTAGAGGAGAGAGTCAGGTTAGTTGAATACCAGAGAGGAGGATGTTACAGTAGTCCAGACGAGAAATGATAAGAGCATGTACAAGGAGTTTGATGGTCTCTGGGGACAGGTAGGGCGGATTTTCGAGATGTTGCGCAGGTGAAAGTGACAGGACCTGGAAATGTTCTGAATATGGGGGGGTAAGTGTGCGTCGAAGGTGATGCCAAGACAATGTGCCTGAGGGGAGGGATGAATAATAGTGTTGTTCACAGGAATATGCCAGGGGGAGATTTGGAATTTGAGGGAGGGGTGATGATCAGTTCTGTTTTATCCAGGTTGAGTTTCAGAAATCTGTCAGACATCCAGAGAAAACAGGAAGAATACAAAGAAAAGAGAACCGGTCCAAGGACTGACCCTTTTTTGATTGAATAAATTTCTTTATTAATCACTTTTTTCGAAAAACAATACAATTAGGGTTCATACATACATGGAATTGCGACGCAGCGCAGAACACGGAACACCAACAGGGAGGAGAGTAGGAAAGGAGGAAATACCATTGAAAGAAATTTGAAAGAAGCAGTCAGACATACAGGAAGCCAACCAAGAGAGAGCAGTGTCACTGATACCAATGAAGCGCATGATTTGTATTAGAAGGGGGTGATTAATAGTGTCAAAAGCAGAGGAAAGATCGAGGAGGAGGAGGGAAAAGTTGCACTGAGACTTAGCTCTGATGAGGTCATTGGCCACTTTAATGATGGCTATATCGGTAAAATGGGCAGCTCGAAAGCCAGACTAGAGAGGGTCAAGGGGAGAGTTGGTGCTCAGGTAATTGGTAAGTTTTTGTAGACAAGGCTCTCAAGAAGTTTGGAGACGTATGGGAGAAGGGAGATAGGACAATTGCTAGAAGGTAGGGAGGGGTCTAGTGAGGGTTTCTTCAGGATAGGAAGAATAATGGCATGTTTGAAAGTGGATGGGTAGATACCAGTATAAAGGGAGAGGATGAATAGTGTAATCACTTGTAGTAGTGTAATAGTATAATCAATGTAGTTTAACAAGCTAGGCTTAGTTCACATTGGCAGTAAAAACTGTGACATTTACCTCTCTCGAGTATCTACTGGCAACCACTAGGCTGGGATTGGTAACAGGTGTCAAAAGACTATCAAAAGAATTGCTTAAAAAAATTGCACAGAAGTGACATGCAGTCTGGGGATGGCTGGGGCAGCAAACCACTCTTGAACATTGAATGTAGCACCTGAAAAACCAACACAAACATGGAATAAAACTTATTTATTCGCTCCAGTGTTAACCTTATCTTGCAAAAAGTGTTAGGCATTAAAGCCACTTAAAAACCACTTGCAAAAACTGTTAATGTGAACTAAGCCTTTACAGCATACGCTCTAGATTACCAGGTCTCTCTGGTGAGCAGGAGATGATCTGAACTTTAGCTCTGTGACCTCACTTTTCACATGATGATAGCTCCATGTAAAGGTAAAAGTAAGAGCAAACAGCTTGTCAGTTTTACTGGCAGAATAATGAGAGTGATAATGATGCTAAGTATAGCTCTCCCTAGCAGAGCTGGCATGCTTCTAACTCTTACAGATATCTCACTTTCGTAACCTGGGTTCTGTGGAATCTGGAGTTCCTCCAGAGATTGCTAGGGGTTCCTTGAGCAATAAGCAATTTGGGTTTAACTGACACCAAAGATCTTTTTAGCTACCTGCGGGGGTGACATCCCTTCCCTTGGCCAGCAATGTAAGAGGCATTCGTTCTACTGGCCATTATGCTAATGTATAGTGAGCTGCAGATAAATTGATTATCAGGAGTCCCCCAAGTCCTGGAAGTTAGCTTAAAGTTTCCCCAATGTTAAAAGGGTTGGGAAAGGCTGCTCAACACAAAGCTCAGCACAGGCATCGGTCTGATGACTGCTGGGTGGCGAATGAAACGTGCCATGTGGTGTGCCACATGGGGCTGGGGGAGAACACTGGTATTAAAGAGGGTGGGAAAAAGGTGTGGGCTGTAAGTTTAGATTTCGCCAGATATATAGTTTAAATGCATCTGTGTCAAGACATTGGACAATAAAGTATCACTGTAATTACTATTTCAACTTATAGCAACATATAAAGTGTGAACTTCACTTTAATCAGTAATAACTTTTCATGCCAACAAGTGCAGCTATTTTGAAATTACAAATATTATATAATTATAATTAATGATATGATGGTATATAATTTCCACATCAACCCTTTGATATATACAGATGTCTAAAGGAATGTAATCAGTAAAAAAAAAGGGTGTTCATGTATGTACTGAAGGCTAAACCTTGTATATAGAGATAACTGTGTGTTTTCTTATATATTAAACAAAAGTGCAAACAAAATGCCAAAAAGATCATGTGTGTATACTGATGACAATATATCATGCACCAGAAGAATCAAAAATAATATTAAAGGCTTGTACTGTGCCTTGTATTGACGATATAAACCTCACAAACAAAAAAAAACCCGTTAGCGGTATTCCCAAGTGTGTTTTGGGGTAAAAAAAACACGCTGAATGCGGCAACCCCGTGCCACACTCGGGGTAGCTAAAAACATTAAAAATAAACAATCACCTTGTCCCATCGGCGTCCTCCAGCGTCTTGCGCATCAGATCCCATCCTGGGGCTGCGTCCTCTTCCTCTGATCTTCCACCGGCAAGTGCACTGACTTTCCCCAGGAGTTCGTTGGTGCGTGCGGGAGGCGCAACGGGATATTCAAATTATTTTGTATTGGATTCAATACTAAATAACTGTATTGGATGAAATACAAACTAATCATTATAATATTTATATATAAATATAAATATATATATATATATATTATTATATTATATGTATGTTATATATGCTACTGTACAGTTATATTACTGGCTTCAGTTTTTTATGCACCCTTGTTTTAACAGATTTTTGTGTTTTTTTAATTTAAAGTTTATTATTAAATGTATTAAATATTGGACATATTTCAGTAAGTTATTCCTAAAAATGACAGGGCTACAATGTAAAATAAATTTACATTGTAGCAATGTCCCTGGGAATAAAAACAAGGGTAAATCTAAAATTATGAGCTGCTAACAGAACAGGAATATGGGGAAAAACTTTCATTGGTGACACTTGTTCTTGTAACACCTGTCTAAGGTAGGATTTCCCTTATATTGGAAAGATATCTTTTTACTTCCTATTGAGTGCACATGACATTAAGAACATTTCCCTTCACTTTGTAAGACACAACAGTGGTTTAACGTTCCTCTACTCTGTCCATATAAAAAAATGTTGGCTTTAGATGAATTTTATTGCGATAAGTCTGCATTAAATGAGATGACGTTACACTTTTTTTTACTGTAGTTTATTTGAAATATATCTGTTAGCATATTAGTTGCAAGGTAAAATAAGTGTCTAAATGGATTGCAGTATTTACTACTGCACATGTAACAAAGACAAATATGAACTCTGGTCACAGAAGATCATGTTTCACAGTGTTATCATGTGAGATATTATGGCACTGACACACAGTAAGGTGTGCTTTCCATTCTGTGAACTGATCTCACTTAGGGTGGAGAAACAGACTATTGCAGAATCATTTCATCAATGTCCTGCTGACTATACAATACAAAAGTAATATATGAGTGACTTTGTTACTGAAGAATTGCAGCATAAGGACCAATCCCACCCACATCTGATATTTTAGTTATTTGCTGGAGAGTTAAACTGCCATTTATTGCCACCTGCTTATGTTGTAAAAGGCAGGAAGCTCATTGGGGTTCACAACAGTTTAAATCCACAAGGCACATGATGATTATATAAAATGGGGTGATACATTGATCACATAAAGCATATAGAACATTATTAGCTGGTAATAAATGCTGATGAAGGAGAAGAGGAAGGAAGAAGAAAAAAAAGGATATTGAATTTCATAAAAATAAAGGTAAAACAGGGCTTAAATCAGCAGGGTTGTGTTCACTTCTAAAGTATTTTGCATTCTGATACAAGTTTTTGGCAAAATTTACATGAGGCAGATCAAATGCAGGTGGGGAGAGGGTCAAATTCACCTGTCAAGGATTTTTAAATGATCTCAGAAGTATCCTAAACTAATGCCATCACCAAAAAAGCCATAAAAGAACTGTGAGAAAAAATTCCAATAAAATTCGTACCTGTAAAGAAGATAGTAAATACTTACCTTTCCCACACTTGACTAAGGCGATGAATAGTTACATTAAAATGACATATTAAACCAAAATCTCTCTGGAAACAGATATATCTGGGAGTGTCAGTCCCCTTTGTCCCCTGCTATGTACTGTGATTTCTCCTGCTAACCTCTACATCATTACAAGCATCTAATGGTGTTTAGTCTCCTATTTGCACAATGTTGAAAACAACAAATTGACATTGAGCATTCTGTACTTACACTAAAGTAATTCCAGCTGTAATATTTATAATTTCACATACAGGCAAAAAGAAGAACCTGTCATTTGTGGCAGTATGGAATAAATAAATCTCAGTCTTACACAATGACCTCAGAAAAAATTTGGATGTGCAGGAATGACCTGAAGACCCTTGGCCCAATACCAGTGTAGCTGGTGAAAATCCCCCATAACAGTAACATTGTATTTGTGGTTTTGGGCAGCAAATAGTTAAGACGCTGTTGTCTGTTTTTTAATTCCTGTTTCCCATTTGGGGCATTTCATTTCACTTCAGAAGTTCAGAAAGATTATTGAATGTTAGTAACACTATCAGCCTGATTTATTAAAGCTCTCCAAGGCTGGAGAGGATACACTTTCATAAGTGAAGCTAGGTGATCCGGCAAACCTGGAGAGCATTTGGTTTAGGATTGAAAACATTTGCTAGCAAATGCCTGTGGGGAAATCCATTCCAGGTTTGCTGGATCTCCCAGTTTTACAGATCAAAGTGTATTTTCTCCAGCCTTAGGGAGCTTTAATAAGTTAGAGCCATAGTGTTACTAATATTCACTATGGAGAGTTTTAATAAATCAGGCCCACTGAGTGGAAATCTCTCCAAAGTGAGGTGAAATCTTCCGCTTATCACTTTCTGTCTGGATGGCAAATCAAGAGGGTTTTTCCCTTGAATGGCCATAGATGGAAACTAAAATCTAAAAGGACTTCTAATGGGGTCAGATAACATATATAAGAGGTTAGCTCTTTTTCCTTTGCAGCGCTGGGTCCCAAGTTCGTATCCTGGCCAGGACAATATCTGCATGGAGTCTGTATGTTCTTCCTGTGTCTGCGTGTGTTTCCCCTGGGTCCTCTGGTTTCCTTCTACAATCCAAAAAAATGCTGTTAGGTTAATCGGCCTTACCTTAAAAAAGTAGTCCTTAAACTATATAAATGTGACATCAGATTGTGAGCCTCTTTGAGGGACAGTTAGTGACATGACTATGGACTTTGTAAAGTGCTGTGTAATATTTGTCTAATAATAATAATATCAATAACTTACATAGCTTACCATACAGTCCATGTCACAACAGATTTTGGGGCCTGGTTTGGATTAGTTAACCCCCTAGCAGTCTGATTCTGGCCAAATTTCCTTGCAAAAAGATGTACAATTTTTTGCATCGATATTTAATTTACATTGTAGACCTATAATTCTTAGGCATAACTCACCGACACATTTCTAATTGTTAATAAATTTAATGATAAACTTTAAAAAAAACCACAAAAATCTTTTAAAAAATAAAAAAATAATGGATGATGTAATATAACTATACAGCAGCATATATAATATATATACTATATTATATATATATATATATATATATATATATATATATATATATATATATTTACCACCACCACCAGCATTACCAGTAATACAGCTATTTTGTATTGAATTCAATACAAAACTATTTTAATTTCCCTCCGCTAAGTCCCGCCTGCACTGACGCATCGGGAATACCGCTGGGGGGGTGGTAAACCACACCATCCATGCCGCAGTGGATCTTGGTTTGGGGTGGTATTGATGCTGCAGTTCAGTTTTTGGCAATCATGCCTATCAATCATAATGTGTCAGCACATTGTACACATCAGCTAGTATTGGCTCTCCTGAGCTGACAATGCTTATCCTTTATATGCTAAGGCTAAGTACACATGTGCAATAATAGTCATGAAAGATCCTTTCCATTGACAAATGACTGCACGATACATGAACAAGTGCTGTACATACAGCACCATTCTGCTATATGGATAAGGGAGGTGGAAAATGATGGAGCGGCACTCCGCTGTGCTCTCTCCCTTCACTTCTATTACCATCATTTGTACTCCATTGTCCGTAGATACGTCAGGACAGTCGTTCAGAAGATGAATGAAAAGCACTGTACACACTGTACACACGATTCTTGTCCGATATCAGGCCTGAGCCGATTATTGGACGCGAACCATTGCACATGTGTACCTAACCTAACGATAGGGCAGTGGCAACCTTTAGGCTAAAGTTCTAACAATGTCGGGATTGTCAGTTCCAAGGAATACTAAGAGTGCAGAACTAGTTGCCTTTTGATTTCATTTTAAAGCAGGCATTACCATATCCATAATGTATGTATGCTGGTGTGCATTGTAAGCATGCTGCTTCTATGTATGTAGCATGTGGTGATACAACATTAGAAAATGCTGCATATAAATCGAACAGGATTTTTTTTCAAACTGAAGCAGTGGGCTTGATTTAATAAAGCTCTCCATAACCAGAAAATCTATTCCAGGTTTGCTGGATCAGCCAGGTTTTCCCATGATAGTCTATCTTCTTCAGTCTTGGGGATCTTTCATAAATCAGGCCCAGTGTGTTGGTGTAAATTGAACTCATAGTAAATTTGTGGGGAATAGGTTGGTATAGCACAGTGCACATACTATGAACCATTCCTTGGGTTTCATATCCTCGGCTGATTTGACTGTACAGCGTATAATCCATGGTGTGGACAGTAACTGAGCGAAGCTGGGAGAGGCAGCAAAATATTTCAGGGTGGAGACAAATTGGCACTGATTTCCCATTGTCCCTGATTGCACCTCACAACAGATTTTCTGTAAGCATTGCATGAGAACAGGTCATCTGGGTGAATGAGACGCTTTAGTGGCGCATTAATGCCGCATATAGGACAATACAACAAATGTAATGGACAGCAGCAGCTCATTTATGTTCTCTATTTAGGAAGGGGGAAACCTTCTGTCCCACGTGACCTCACCCCCAGCACTTTTTCCAGTTTTTCAGAACCCTATAATGATTCACACATTATGAATAACATTTTTCACTGGCTTGCACCTTCTCACACTTGTTCGCCCACTTCTTTTATTACGCAATATAGCCGTGACTGCCCTTTAACACAACCATAACCTCTGCCCAACTTCTCCCTGTGTGACGTCACGTCTCAGGCACCGCCCCCATTCCAGAGGCCCCTGCACACTCATAGGTTCTCTGTTCTCAGGCACGACAGGCCACGGAAAAGGGCGGGAATTGGGCTGTACCAATACGAAGTGAAGGGGAGTAGCAAATGTGTCATCATTTATAGTTTGTGGTAATTAGCGAACATTTCGTGTGTATACTGAATGACGGACGTGTCGTAACGTTTACTGTAATTGCCGCAACGTCACACAGTCCCGATACAAGAAACGAATTAGACCTGGCTTTGGATAAATTTCATACAACCCTCTTCAGAGTGTTGGCCTTGTCCCCGAGTCAGCTGACGTTCCTGTAGCGTGAAGCCGGGGGTAGTACGGAGCATTGTTCTTACTGTGTGTTGGTGGAGGAGCTGGTGCGGGTGAGTGTTATACTGCATTCTACAACCCTGTGCTGATTCAGGCCTTCGCTTCGTTCCTAGTGACACGCGTGGCCTTTATTTGTTGTCAAGGAGACGCGACTTGTGGAAGAGTTGTCACCACTGGGTCCTAGGGGCGCCTGCTGTGTTACTGACAGCCCTTAATGGCCTCAGTGACAGAACATTCAATGTCATGGCAACTGTCAATGGGGCATTTGTCCGCAGTGATCCGACTCTTCAAACCTTAATGCCACTGACCTATATCACCTACTAGAACTGAGTAATGTTCATAATTCAGGTATGGGCCTATTCATTGGCTGCTTATACTGAAATACTCACTTTTGGAGGTATGACCTTACAGCATTTGTACTGAACATAAACATGTTACAGTACAAAATGACTGGAAAAAATATTTGTCCTTTCAGCAGTGTTCACCTATTTAAAAGAGAACTCCAGGTATGATAAGGGTGTTCTAATACAAAATGACCCCCATTGGTACCCCCCACTGTCACTGTGCCTATGAAGAAATACACCACGGGGTACAATACTTCTGACACTGTGACAGCAGCACCCCTTGCCCTGAGCCAATCACAGAGCGCCTTATATTCAGTAAGCGGACAGTGATTGGCTGAGGAGGGCAGTATAAATGACAGGTCTGTTTTAGTGAATGAGAGTTGCTGCTTTCAGTGTTTCATGCCAGGAAGTAGAGAGGAGCTCAGCTGTTTGCCAGGACTAATCTTCATTAGAAAAGGGAACAGTGTGTGTGTGGGGTGGGAGGAGGATGTGTTGATGGTGTTCAGAGTTGTCTTTTTAAATCTGGCACAACGCACAGATTGTTTTTTGCAATTCATCCGATTTCCTATGAAATAATAATTGTGTTTGGAGTTGGAGTATTTTGTGCATAGTTTCAAAAAAGAGGTAAAAATAAGCCATTCACGTTGTGTGTATTGTAGGCAATAGTTTACAGCTTACTGAGTTGGCTGCCCAATGCACCACTGCAATGCTGGCAAGATGCATTTGGGGAGCCGTTAAAGAGGACCTACATTTAAATAATAACACATTGCAATCAGGGAATGTCTATTGCACAATTGTGAGCTCAGAAAATATTTGGATAGACTTGTCCTGTCCCGGCCGGTGAATATCTTTGGAACATATTGTTCTCAAAGCTTGTTCCCCCTATGCAAACTATTAGGTAATTATATAAAGCTACCTTAAGTATATCTTCTGACTGACCAGTAGTGATCTACAACCATGCTGACTGATGGAAGATTTCTGCCAGTGCATTGAAGCTGATCTATCGATTAATGTTTAGAACTCCTGAATGCAGTATTTATCTGCTTCTCTTAACCTGTGATTTCTCTTGAGCATGCAGTTCCACTGAATCTTTAAATCCTTACAGGTTTATTCTGCAAGACAATTCAAAGGGCATTACTTGCCTGTAAAATTCCTTAGAAACCAGTCTTGTTGTCAGATCAATGACAAGTAATTTCTGTTTTCTTCTGATACCTGAACAATCTAGTAAAAAATAAAAAAAAATAATGTAATATAAGTGTACAGCAGCATATATTATATATATATATATATATATATATATATATATATATATATATTATATGAATATTTATTTGACTCAATACAGCTATTTTGTATTGAATTCAATACAAAACTATTTTAATTTCCCTCCGCTAAGTCCCGCCTGCACTGACGCATCGGGAATACCGCTGGGGGGGTGGTAAACCACACCATCCATGCCGCAGTGGATCTTGGTTTGGGGTGGTATTGATGCTGCAGTTCAGTTTTTGGCAATCATGCCTATCAATCATAATGTGTCAGCACATTGTACACATCAGCTAGTATTGGCTCTCCTGAGCTGACAATGCTTATCCTTTATATGCTAAGGCTAAGTACACATGTGCAATAATAGTCATGAAAGATCCTTTCCATTGACAAATGACTGCACGATACATGAACAAGTGCTGTACATACAGCACCATTCTGCTATATGGATAAGGGAGGTGGAAAATGATGGAGCGGCACTCCGCTGTGCTCTCTCCCTTCACTTCTATTACCATCATTTGTACTCCATTGTCCGTAGATACGTCAGGACAGTCGTTCAGAAGATGAATGAAAAGCACTGTACACACTGTACACACGATTCTTGTCCGATATCAGGCCTGAGCCGATTATTGGACGCGAACCATTGCACATGTGTACCTAACCTAACGATAGGGCAGTGGCAACCTTTAGGCTAAAGTTCTAACAATGTCGGGATTGTCAGTTCCAAGGAATACTAAGAGTGCAGAACTAGTTGCCTTTTGATTTCATTTTAAAGCAGGCATTACCATATCCATAATGTATGTATGCTGGTGTGCATTGTAAGCATGCTGCTTCTATGTATGTAGCATGTGGTGATACAACATTAGAAAATGCTGCATATAAATCGAACAGGATTTTTTTTCAAACTGAAGCAGTGGGCTTGATTTAATAAAGCTCTCCATAACCAGAAAATCTATTCCAGGTTTGCTGGATCAGCCAGGTTTTCCCATGATAGTCTATCTTCTTCAGTCTTGGGGATCTTTCATAAATCAGGCCCAGTGTGTTGGTGTAAATTGAACTCATAGTAAATTTGTGGGGAATAGGTTGGTATAGCACAGTGCACATACTATGAACCATTCCTTGGGTTTCATATCCTCGGCTGATTTGACTGTACAGCGTATAATCCATGGTGTGGACAGTAACTGAGCGAAGCTGGGAGAGGCAGCAAAATATTTCAGGGTGGAGACAAATTGGCACTGATTTCCCATTGTCCCTGATTGCACCTCACAACAGATTTTCTGTAAGCATTGCATGAGAACAGGTCATCTGGGTGAATGAGACGCTTTAGTGGCGCATTAATGCCGCATATAGGACAATACAACAAATGTAATGGACAGCAGCAGCTCATTTATGTTCTCTATTTAGGAAGGGGGAAACCTTCTGTCCCACGTGACCTCACCCCCAGCACTTTTTCCAGTTTTTCAGAACCCTATAATGATTCACACATTATGAATAACATTTTTCACTGGCTTGCACCTTCTCACACTTGTTCGCCCACTTCTTTTATTACGCAATATAGCCGTGACTGCCCTTTAACACAACCATAACCTCTGCCCAACTTCTCCCTGTGTGACGTCACGTCTCAGGCACCGCCCCCATTCCAGAGGCCCCTGCACACTCATAGGTTCTCTGTTCTCAGGCACGACAGGCCACGGAAAAGGGCGGGAATTGGGCTGTACCAATACGAAGTGAAGGGGAGTAGCAAATGTGTCATCATTTATAGTTTGTGGTAATTAGCGAACATTTCGTGTGTATACTGAATGACGGACGTGTCGTAACGTTTACTGTAATTGCCGCAACGTCACACAGTCCCGATACAAGAAACGAATTAGACCTGGCTTTGGATAAATTTCATACAACCCTCTTCAGAGTGTTGGCCTTGTCCCCGAGTCAGCTGACGTTCCTGTAGCGTGAAGCCGGGGGTAGTACGGAGCATTGTTCTTACTGTGTGTTGGTGGAGGAGCTGGTGCGGGTGAGTGTTATACTGCATTCTACAACCCTGTGCTGATTCAGGCCTTCGCTTCGTTCCTAGTGACACGCGTGGCCTTTATTTGTTGTCAAGGAGACGCGACTTGTGGAAGAGTTGTCACCACTGGGTCCTAGGGGCGCCTGCTGTGTTACTGACAGCCCTTAATGGCCTCAGTGACAGAACATTCAATGTCATGGCAACTGTCAATGGGGCATTTGTCCGCAGTGATCCGACTCTTCAAACCTTAATGCCACTGACCTATATCACCTACTAGAACTGAGTAATGTTCATAATTCAGGTATGGGCCTATTCATTGGCTGCTTATACTGAAATACTCACTTTTGGAGGTATGACCTTACAGCATTTGTACTGAACATAAACATGTTACAGTACAAAATGACTGGAAAAAATATTTGTCCTTTCAGCAGTGTTCACCTATTTAAAAGAGAACTCCAGGTATGATAAGGGTGTTCTAATACAAAATGACCCCCATTGGTACCCCCCACTGTCACTGTGCCTATGAAGAAATACACCACGGGGTACAATACTTCTGACACTGTGACAGCAGCACCCCTTGCCCTGAGCCAATCACAGAGCGCCTTATATTCAGTAAGCGGACAGTGATTGGCTGAGGAGGGCAGTATAAATGACAGGTCTGTTTTAGTGAATGAGAGTTGCTGCTTTCAGTGTTTCATGCCAGGAAGTAGAGAGGAGCTCAGCTGTTTGCCAGGACTAATCTTCATTAGAAAAGGGAACAGTGTGTGTGTGGGGTGGGAGGAGGATGTGTTGATGGTGTTCAGAGTTGTCTTTTTAAATCTGGCACAACGCACAGATTGTTTTTTGCAATTCATCCGATTTCCTATGAAATAATAATTGTGTTTGGAGTTGGAGTATTTTGTGCATAGTTTCAAAAAAGAGGTAAAAATAAGCCATTCACGTTGTGTGTATTGTAGGCAATAGTTTACAGCTTACTGAGTTGGCTGCCCAATGCACCACTGCAATGCTGGCAAGATGCATTTGGGGAGCCGTTAAAGAGGACCTACATTTAAATAATAACACATTGCAATCAGGGAATGTCTATTGCACAATTGTGAGCTCAGAAAATATTTGGATAGACTTGTCCTGTCCCGGCCGGTGAATATCTTTGGAACATATTGTTCTCAAAGCTTGTTCCCCCTATGCAAACTATTAGGTAATTATATAAAGCTACCTTAAGTATATCTTCTGACTGACCAGTAGTGATCTACAACCATGCTGACTGATGGAAGATTTCTGCCAGTGCATTGAAGCTGATCTATCGATTAATGTTTAGAACTCCTGAATGCAGTATTTATCTGCTTCTCTTAACCTGTGATTTCTCTTGAGCATGCAGTTCCACTGAATCTTTAAATCCTTACAGGTTTATTCTGCAAGACAATTCAAAGGGCATTACTTGCCTGTAAAATTCCTTAGAAACCAGTCTTGTTGTCAGATCAATGACAAGTAATTTCTGTTTTCTTCTGATACCTGAACAATACACAATGACAATGTATGAACAGCAGACGGCTCCTGAAAACTCGCTCCACTTGCTCCCAGCATGTTTTATTGTGTACACTGCCCTTGGTGCATTCATAGTACATTGTATAATGCTGAGAATCGAGTTGGATGGTGGGGCAATGGAGATACATAATCAGTGGCAGACAAAAAAAAATCCTTTACTAGTCATTGTGTGGACAGAGTATTTCTAGCAAACTAGAGTGAGTGTGTCATAATGTTTAGTTGCACATTATGGCAATTTTCCATGCACCATTAGTTGTTAGGATAAACTTTAAAATTTAGCACTTGATAATTAAAGTCAAGTACAATTTGTCTGTTGTCATGGCTGTATTTACAATACATGCTCCCATTGGTTGTTGTCTGAGGTTTTGTAACTCTGTAGCCAAATTAAATATATGTGTGGGTGCTCTTTCACTTGCCAGTGAATTTGTAATTCTCTGCAGCAAATATTACAATCCAGGCTGCTAGAGAAGACAAGTCTGACTTTTGATGTTGTAATCCAGATTCCCTCATTTCTTCTTCTCTGGGCTTTCAGTCAGAGATTTGATGGCATTGGTACCATATGTGCCACAATGCACAACTGCACACTACACCTGGTGATTTCAAACGCTGGTTTCTTCCAATGGCATACTGTGTGTGTGTGTGTGTATGTATGTATGTATGTTTGTATGTGTGTGTATATATATATATATATATACGCTGGTTTCTTCCAATGGCATACTGTGTGTGTGTGTGTGTATGTATGTATGTATGTTTGTATGTGTGTGTATATATATATATATATATATATATATATTTACATACCAGGTATACTTTACTTTAAATGTCAGTTTCTATAAGTATACTAGCCTAGGGTACATAGTCATGTGTGTGAACATTCTCTGAACATTACAGCACATGCAGCATGTTCAGTGCTTCATTACCTACTAAAGCAATGGCAGGATTAGTTTTTGTAAATAGTATAGTTATTTTTCATTTTAGATCATAAGACAGCGGGTTGTGTATATAAATTAGTTTAGTGTTAGGTGTTTTAAGTTTGATTGGTAGTTTGCTGCAGAACATTCAGGAAAGCATTCTTTTCCACTCTCATCTACAGATCCCAGACATCCTAAGTGAGTCTGAAACTGACAACTCAGGTTATGGCATTGCCCCAGGAAACACTTAGGGGCATTCTTCACTAGCAACAGCTCAGTGGGATCTGAAGAAGTCCTTTAAAACCCATGAAAACCAACACCAGGCCACCTAATTGCTTGTTACCCCAAATCACATATACCACATATATAAAATAATAATTTGAAACATCATTTTTCTAACATCACCACTTTTGTCTCATCTTTTAGGCTGCATCCATGATTGTTGGTATGTAGATCTGCAATTGGTGTGCACAATTTTAACTAAGTTGTTTACAACAACAGCTTTTTTAGTAGTATACAGAAAATGTGTTTTCTCATTGGGACTTTGAAAAAAGCTTTTTTTGTCATCTCCCCTAAACTGGTAAAACTAGACTTTAATCCCTCAAATTAATTTATTTTAAGAGTGCAATGGTTGCTTACAAACAAGGTTCTCTATATGTATTGTAAAGATCTTTTTTATTACTTAGGCACCTGTAAACAAATATAGTATATATATTATAAATATTCAGTGTTCTGTTTTGTGAAAAATTCTTCACTACATCAATAATCAAAAAGAGATTACTGACCAGAGACGATGATCTGTGATCATTTTGGGAGATAGAGGTTTACCAGATATTTAGTGTAGGCAGATAAAGGTTTTTGAATTTATTTTGTGTGCTCCCAGCATTTTTTTTTCTGGTCCCTAACATTTTTACAGCATTTTAAGGAAAGGTAGGAACAGGTTTTCTTTTCCCAATACCCCTTACCTAAATAATCATCTTGGTATGCGGCCTTACTTGTTTGTTAGGGAGATATACAGAATGTGTCAGATAGCCTTAATGAAGTATTTTGGAATTAAGCTATTGATATCTGTGTAATTCACCCACACTGTATCATTTTTGTGACTAGTTGCCATTTTGTTTGGTTTTAACCGAGGGTACTGTGTGTCCTATGGCTTGGAGAGTTTACAGCCAAGTGTAACATTATTACCTAATCTAGTCAGTTTATTATCCATTTTATATGCACTCTGGGTGTGAAAATTGCCTAGGTGCTCCTATATATTCCCCTTCCCCCCACCTCTAAAAATGTACAGTGAATATTGTGGTGGCCAGAAGCATAAGGAAAGGAAAGTACATCCTGCCTACAGTAATTTTGTTTTCAACAATCTGGTACTTTCTCTGGCTTTATTGCCTGCAGTTCATTTTGGCTAAGCAGTGGACGGTGCTGATGAGTCATCATCCTAATCTACAATTCACAAAGCCTCATTTTGTTTCTCCTATTTTTTTTTTTGCCTGATTGTTCAACCTAAATATTGAATTTTGACTTAATTATACAAGCTGGAACAAAGTCGGAAGTCTGTGCCTGCCTACTTGCATAGATCCCAAGACTTTATATTGAAGCCCGTAGGTTAGCATTAAAGCCAGGCACCTAGAAGATTCAGGAAAGATTTGCACTAACAGCTTTACTTTTCTTCTAAGACCAGACAGGAAATTTTTCCAAAGTGAACAAAATTTTCATCCCAGAGGATTGTCCCTGTAACGTGTCTACATTGGAAGGTTTTCTGTCGCCTTTTGTTTTAAAGGTAACTCAGAATCTTGGGGTTCACCGAACTTCACAATGTTCCAAAAAGTGGGTAAATCTCCCCCCTGAGAGAAGACAAACCTCATTAAAAAACTTGATTAAAATAATTATGAATTTGTCTTTACATACACTTTAGTAAAAACAGATAATGGAGTGGTTTATAAGAAGTTATAATAAAGCTGTTTTTGTTTTCAGTCCCTTTTTGCAATCTAAATTATTTTTGTTTTGTTAAATTTTAGGTCCACATTCTTCTGGCTTTTTTGCTTGTTGTGAAACTACATTTCATGGTATTAATAAAGCAGTTTATCATCGAGTGGTTTGGATCAAAATGTGCCTATGTTTGATCCTTGTCATTTTTTGCTTAAATTTACCATTAATTTTTGATCTCGTAAAAGGGTCCTTTAGCCTCATTACCAATGCACCATGGATGGATGCAGTAAGGAAGGGTACAGAGTTCATACCGAGCAATTATGTGTTCAAGAAAGTTTTCAATCTGTGTATATTGTTAATGAATTAAAAACCAAAATATGCCTTAAAAATGTTAAAATAGGGTGCACGGTTACCACTGGGCTCCTATATGTTCACAGTGAACTAAATATGGATGCGTCAGACCAAAAGAAGCCTTTGTGCACTCCCAAATACACATTGGGGCAGACTTTTTTTACTTCTTGATTAGATTAGTAGGAATATTTGTTATTTAATAATTACCTAATATTTACACAAAAATATCTTTTATTAACACAAGTGTAAGAGTTCTGTTTTTACCAGACTTCTCACTCCTTTAGATCTCCGAAGGTGTGATATATCATAATGAGTTATACAATCATGACATGACATTTTTTAAATTGCAATAAAAAAAACACAATCTTGTGCATTTTTTGTCCCTAGCATGCTCTATTTGCAGACCCACCATCCAGTTTTCCAGGGATCTTGCTGATGGTCACTTTTTTTTCTGCTGAGTAACCTTTACATACCAAAAACGTGCAAGAACACATGGGAAGTAATGTCATTTCCTTCCTTATTTTAGTAAAAAGATGCAGCGTGATTCAGCAGTTCTTGTAAAAGTATTTACGTGAGCCTTCTTAGGAATGGCAAAATAATTTTGTCACAGAATGGTGGGGAAATATATTTCAAACGAATTACTACATGGACAATAACAAGGTATCAAATAGACTGAATAATATTTGTATATTGTTTGTTTTCCTTTGTTATAGTGTTATTACAACTTTCTGTCCAGGATAGTATGAGGTTAGGCAGCTCCAGTAGTAGTGCAATGATATATTAATTTCATTGAATGAATTGGCTCATGCAGGTATGTGTTGTGTGCTTTTGGTGCATCAAAGCCTCTGTGTATGAGGTGATAAAGCTTTGGAGTAGTTGTATGTGAGGGATGGAGTAGACCAGTTCAATAATACTGAGAATGAATGTGTTCCTGACATTAAATTCACCCTTTATCCCCTAAGTAAGCTTTTGTTTGCTTCACATGCACTGTATAGTACATAGCTATAAATAAAACTCATTCCATTCTTATGGAAGATTGGTAGTCCTCTAAAAATGTGTTTATAAGAATATTTAGTCTTTGGAGTGTTCCTTTGCTGTTACTAGCTTAAGATTTATTTCACACTCAAACTGTACTATGAACTTAGACCTCCATACAATATCTTTTCTGTTTGATAAATATCAAGTCAGCCTTGAACTTAGGCACATGCTGCATGTTTCATGACAGGACGATTGCACAATTTACCATATAGCTTTCTATATACCTCCTACGTCCTGGGTACCACTGCACCATCAATACTGAATGTAGAGAATGTGCTGTCTCTCTGTATTTAGTTTTGTGAGGTACAGACTCACATGAGGTAGTCTCTCTCAGGTTTTAACACTCATCTTTTTTAGCTCTTGATTAGTGTTCCTTCTATGTTAGATCTTGAATTTTTTATTTTTTTGCATTGAAGCCATATTCATTATAATTATGCCCTGCTACACTCTTTGGCTGGTAAATCCTGTGATGTACAATAAATATGAATAATATTTGGGGCAGTTGCTGTCTTTCTGAAAAGTTTACCAGGATAATTGTATTCTGATTTTGGTATTATATAATTATGTAAATGTACATGATACACATTAGGATTGGAAGGTCTTTTCTTTTTTGCAATGTGTTTTTGTTAACATTTTTTATATTATTGGAATGGCTGAACTCTACATTTCAGCACCAACTTGAATCAGAATTTTTCGTTTCTTCATTCTAGACTGCATGCTATTGGGTATAGTATTAAAGCAGGAAAGTCTTGTTGTTTGTATGCACATTTATGTGTTTTTGTTCTGCATCAGAAGCAGTCCCCAGGAACACATGTACAGCAGTCATTCAAGGATTTTATTTCCTCATGAGGATAGGTTATACTCTTGTGTGATTCCATAGGGATCACCAAATAAAAAACATTTTATAAACTCTAGACTAGTGCATTGCTGGGTTGTATTTTCCACATGTTATGCAAGAGGACCATGCTTCTGTTCTTTTAATCTCATATCCTCTTCAACATCATAAGTGTCAGGGTTAAACCTTATTTTCAGATGCAATGTTTTGTTGTTTTTCTCATGAGTTACATCAGAATGCAAGGACAATCTTCCATGTGTTAAATTTGTATGTATGCAGACATGTAGAAATTGGAACAAATACCTACTGCTGGTCTGAAATCTCAATGTATGATGACCTTAAAGACTAGGATTGTAAAATGAGTTTACTAATTTTTTTTTTCTTTTTTTGGTTCTTTCAGTGTCTAAAATAAATATGGGTGATTCCTGTGCTAATCAAGATGTGTGCCATGCGGAGGAGGGGAACAGCTCTGCACAGTCACTCTGGCCGGCGCTGAACAGGAGACAGGAGAAAAGGCAGAGGGGGGCTATACAGGGGGGACGGGACAGCAGCTGGGGAGGATACATTTTGATACATTTGGACCATAAGACGCTGGAACTTTTCCCCCCCACTTCTGGGGGGAAAAAAGTGCGTCTTATGGTCCGAAAAATACGGTATATAACAAAAACGAATAATCTGAAGCACATTATGAGCTACAGCCACCTAGAAGTAAAAAGAATGTCTACTGAATATCTACAGAAAGAACTGAAACCTGCAGCCTGGAGAAGGCACCCTGCTAACACAGACTGCTGTAGCAGTGTGCCACAGAGAAGTGGTCCAGGCTACCAGGTGCAGAAGTCCACCTGAGGACTACAGGGATTTTATTGCTTGCAGTAATTTTCCCTAAAAGTTGTGCAACAAATGATTAGGTTAAGTTCTGTCATTTTTCCATGACACTTTTATTTGTGTAAGTATTTGAAATATTTTGTTGAATCAAAACTCTAAAGCAAACTAGAAGCAACAGACTTTTGTGTGTGTCAGTGTTGCTTACTTTTTATAAGACAGACTAACACAAATACAGCTTTGATGTACTCCTTCCTGCTCTTTTGTAAAGCAACTTCCACACATCCACCAACAACTTTATCCCAGATTTATCATAAATAACTAGTGTTGACACTTTCTTACATTCATATGGTCTCAAATGTATTTCATAAATCTTTACTAACCTAAACCGAACCTAAAAATGCAGGGATGAGCAGTCAACAGGACACCTGACAGCATAGCATGCACCTGTGTTAGTTTTTAAAATGTGCAATGCACCCTTGTGGAGTCTTTTCACTTCATCAACTTTACCAAGCTGTAGTTATGATGCACCTCATGTCATTTAGCTGTAAATGCCAACACCTCTACTACCACGGAGCAGTCTCAACTTGGGGACAAATTACAGTTCTTTGTAAACTTTCGACCTTCTATTCAATATATATGCACTATTATTACAGGTACTTGCAGGTTCCAAAACCAATGTTTTTTAGAAACTTTGTAAGCCCAATCGTTTTCCTTTTCCCATTTCTTTCAAGATGGCATATTGGTAATTGTTAATTTGTTTTGCATGTACTCTTGATCGGAACATTAAATTTGATTCGGTGAAGTGCATAAAAAGTGGTTACCTGTCTGTAAGATTAGTAGCTCTGATGATGGAGGTCCCTAAAATACTATGAAAATGTCTCTAATGTATCAGTAACTAAACAAAACTCTTCCACTAGATGGCAGCAGGTAGCTAATTTACGTGTCTGACTTTTTGGTGGTGTTCCGTGGGATTTTTCTAATTGTAAAATATGTGCCGCGACTAAGAAAGGTTGGGAAACACTGCCCTATAGAGTGAAATAAACTTCCACACTGACAAAAGAGACCTCTTCTTAGTGGAATAAAATAATTGGTTGAAAAGTTCAGCATTTCCCAGCTAAAATAACACGCCTAAGACCAAACCCTTCAGCTAATTAAAAAATTCTGCTGTTCACATTGTTTTGTACACATTTTTTTTTCATATTTATTCTGCAGTTGTTATACAATTATCCTGCAGCCTTGGTTGATTGGGTTCTTGTAAGATGTTGAAAGATGTATGTTCCCAAGTGTGTCAGTGTTGCTTACTTTTTATAAGACAGACTAACACCAATACAGCTTTGATGTACTCCTTCCTGCTCTTTTGTAAAGCAACTTCCACACATCCACCAACAACTTTATCCCAGATATATCATAAATACCTAGTGTTGACACTTTCTTACATTCATATGGTCTCAAATGTATTTCATAAATCTTTACTAACCTAAACCGAACCTAAATATGCAAGGATGAGCAGTCAACAGGACACCTGACAGCATAGCATGCACCTGTGTTAGTTTTTAAAATGTGCAATGCCCCCTTGTGGAGTCTTTTCACTTCATAAACTTTACCAAGCTGTAGATATGATGCACCTCATGTCATTTAGCTGTAATAAATGCCAACACCTCTACTACCACGGAGCAGTCTCAACTTGGGGACAAATTACAGTTCTATGTAAACCTTCGACTTTCTATTCAATATATATGCACAATATATGCACTATTATTACAGGTACTTGCAGGTTCCAAAACCAATGTTTTTTAGAAACTTTATAAGCCCGATCCTTTTCCTTTTCCCATCTCTTTCAAGATGGCATATTGGTAATTGTTCATTTGTTTTGCATGTACTCTCGATCGGAACGTTAAACTTTACTCGGTGAAGTGCAAAAAAAGTGGTTACCTGTCTGTAAGATTAGTAGCTCTGATGATGGAGGTCCCTAAAATACTATGAAAATGTCTCTAATGTATCAGTAACTAAACAAATCCTCTAGGTGTCCTAGTTAAAAAAAAATACACATTATACTCATACTATTATATATACTGTAAAAAAATGTTCTTTAAAACGATGTACTGCTTTTACGCATATAAATCTAATGTATTGCATTCAATACAGTTATTTTGAATTTCCCGCCCCGCCCTGCCGGCAACGTACACGCACCGACGTCACCGGGAACTCCCCTGTGACTCATCGTGTGCAGAAGCAGGAAGAAGAAAGAAGACGGAGATCGCGGGACACCGGCGGATCAGGTAAGCACTCTATTTACTATTACCTCCCATAGGTTTACATACCCCCAGTGTAACTCGGGGTTACCACTTTTAGCAACTTTTTTCTACCCCGGGTCACACTCGGGGCTACCTCTAGGAAGGTTAACAAAGTCAAGATCCACAGTGATAGTCACAGAGCCATCTGATCAGAACATGGCTGTGTCTAAATAAGTACAAATGGCAGTCCTTATATACCCTCTAAACCCATAATTCACTGCCCACAACAATGTGGATAAAACCTGCAGAAAACTGGGAAAAAGAAGAATTTCAACACAGTGTTTTTAAAATGCTACATTCTGTATCTCAGTATGTGTAACAGCAACTGCCTGTAGTAGTGCATCCTAAAGTAGGTGGAAGTTAACCCAATCCCCAAATAACCTTTCTATTTTAATAAATAAGGGGAGTGTAGTTGGCACCATGTAGAGCCATAACAAGCCATCTCTTTTGATTCCTCCTTGTATGAGCCATTCCTTATAGGTGTAATAGAAAAGCTTGATAAAAGTGTTGTGAGGGGGTTGCCTGCATTTTTTTCCCAAACAAGAGCTTGGTGCACCCTTTCTATTTCCCGGAATGCCAGTTCCTGAGATTTCATGATAGAAGTAGCCTGGAGGTAAGTAATGTGTTTTGGCAGACCCCAAATACACAAATCTATTACTTTGTAATAAATAGCTTGTCCTCATCCCTATGCTGATCTAGAGCCTTACTGGCTATTGATAAAGATCCAAATGTTTGGTTGCCTTGGTTGTTGATTCAGATTGTTTTTGTGTTCTTCTAACTGCTGACCCTATAGCTAATATAGAGCCCAAGCAAAAGTAAAAGTGTTTTTTTGTTGTGCATTAATATGAAGCACATGCCGTTCATCCTCACAAACCATTCTAGTAATCAGCCAGATATCTGCAGCTTCACTGAAGGAAATGATTCAAATATACTTTAAATTTTCAGTCCTTATTGAGATAGAATGCACTTGGCTGGAACACTATATTAATATATAGTGAAATACACTGCCACTGCCTGTACACTTTTAGGTCCACAGCCCACTGCAGTTAACTTAATCAGTGCACTCACACTGCTCCATCTTTAACATTGTGATGTCCAGTCCGTGCTGAGCATGGCTGTAATGTGCTTCGGTTGTTCTTGTGGCTTCACAATACATTCTACGTGATATGCTCCACTCTTGTGCTACTTTTTAGTGTGTGTGTGTGTATCTTGCCATTGTTTATTATTCAACTCATTATTTATTCTCATTTTCACCAGACAGCAGATTTGCATACATTGTTTACAAATACTTCATTTGCCAAATTGCTTATGGTGATAGTGTTTGCTTTAGGTCACCCATATTAGAACATAGGTATTTAAAGTAGTATTCTCATCAAAGTGTATATATTTATATTATTTATACATATATATGTATATTATTCCAAACATAATTAGCCTGCATACGTACTTCACAGATAAAGCCAAATACATTGTAATCTTGGATTAGCCGGTGCCCACTGGTGTTGATTCAGGAACTCTCAATATACTAACACTGTTATCTAACACAAATATGTCCCCTGGAATAAGGTGGATACTGTAGTTGTCCAGATTTTTGATATCACTTTATGGTAATTGGTAAAAGAATCAAATAAGTAGCATGGTCTACATTAAAAAAACAAAAAACAGAAACATAATCTGTAATGTACTCTGTGGTAACCACCTTCCTGTGCATCAATGTGTAACATCATAAAGATGTGATTCCTTTGCCTGCATCGTCCTCTATTGTTAGTTCAATTGTGTGTCAGACAGAGGTCATGATTCAGACTTTTTTGTTCGTAAAGATGTAAGAAAATAATTTTTTTGTTTGAGGTTTATGTATCACAATTTGGTCATAAATTGACATCAGTTGATTACCTGAAGACCTGGTTATTGCTCTGCCTAACTTTGCACTGATAACGAATGCAGTCCTCTCACTCTACAAAATTTCTTCCCATGATGGATCCCTGTAGCCAAAGATATAAAAAATAAAAGTATCTGTATTTCATGCTGTTGTGAGTATCTGGCATTCGGAAGAGGGGTTAGGCTCTCACCCTCTGACTCTTGGCTACAGGGTACAGAGAAGGAAGAATGTAAATCTTTCCTAAAAAATTTTAGGCAGTTGTTAAGATGAAATGTTAACTTTGATTTTTTGCAAAAGCACAATTGTGATAGATTAGTTTTAACCACTAGCGTACTTGCATTACAGACATACATGTCTGCAGATCTGCTGTTGGCTTTCCAGCTGAGTGAAACTACAGCAATATGTTTGTATAAGGGATTCCTTCTGGGTAAAGAGGCCCATCAGGGAAGGCTCAGATGTGAACTTTTGAATAGAATGGGATAAATGTCTGACAAAAAGGGAGCTTGTGTTACAGGATGTGGGAAAAAACGTGATTTTTAAAGCTGCATTCCAGGTAGATATAGACATAGTAGACTTAGATATAGTATATATAATAGACCCAAATGAAAAATAATCTGTGAATATTGATACATTTTTTGCAATGCCTCCTGCAGTTCCCTGTGCTGCAGGGCTGGAATGTGAGAAGAAGCAGTACAAGGAGCCAATCATTTTATATACTCATATGCTTACAAGGAGTATTCTGCAAGATAGGGAAAGCAGACTGACCTGTCTAATTTTTTTCATTCTATGCAATAAAAGCTCCTTCCCACCTACCAGGAGTTCTCTCTTATACTAATACCTTAGGCCAACAGCAAGATTCACCTACTGAACATGCTGTCTATGTGTGGGGGGCGACCATCTTGATAGAGGTGGAGGGCATTGCTTACCTATACCCATGCTGCCTCTGCGTTTACTGGTGGACAGATGACCGATGAACGAACAGTCAAGAAAGCCAGAAGTGCTGAAAACACAGATTCACCCAATGGTTTATTTAGATCCAGAATACTGTTTCTCCTCAAGCATGGCTTTATGTTTGGCAAGGTGAACAGTGGTCAGCACAGTTGTGATTTTTACCAAATCTAACATCAAATTTTAGTGTATTGGGCAGTCAGACTTCCTTAGACCTAACTTCAGATATACAGCTATGAGGCAGGAGTCCCAATAGTAGCTAGGCTCAGGACATGCAATGCTATTTTTCAGGGGAACTCTAGACAAAAGGTAAATCATCCTCAGTACTGCTTAGACATCTCTTTTTTGATGTTCTCTATGATATTATTGGATCTTCTGTATGAGACAGTTTGGAGGGAAAACAGCCAATCCCATTTCTTTGCAGCTTACTGATTTTTGAGTAGTGAATCTCTGATTAGGTAGGTTTAGTATGAGTAGGTTTAGTTTTACTTGCAAATATTGGTATATAACATAAATTAGCAAATGCTAACCATCTAGACAGACACAATAGCTACAAGGACCGCAGTCTGATAACTCATTTTTTATTTTTTTCTGTTAACTAGTTTTAACATTTTACACCCATTCACTGCATTATCCTAAACTGGCTATACACCAAATTTGACTGCCAACCTAAACCACAGTTGTTTCTGGACAGCATTTACTAGTCTTGGATGATACCTGGTTGGTTGGCAAAGTAGGAGTCACTTTTGGCAAATACATCAAATGAAAAATCCAGATGACGAAATGGCAATTGTAGAAATACATTTTTTACATATTAGTTGCTGGAATTGTGGCCTATTTAAAAATAAATGGATATCTTAATTCACACCATTAGAACCCATATTAATCATTTCATCCTGTGTTATTGAACACTGCTGCAGATTTATTTATTTTTTTAAGTTTAAAGACAAATTGTACAGAACAGTAAAACATTCGATAAATTGTACCTAGTGTTTAGTGTTGCTGGTTGGATATACAGCTGGTAAAAATCCAACATTCTATTCAGTGGTGGGGTGCCACTTGCTTGTAACCCCCCCCCCCCCTTTTTAATACAATTCTGTGTGTACAGTGCTCATTCATTTCCCCGTCACCAGATACAAATAAAAGATTTCCAGCAACAAAAATCTGTTCAGGGCTTAAGCCCTTTGCCAATGATTACAGTGGTCGGTGTTTCATTGGCTCATGGCTGCCAAAAGGCAGAACAAGTCATTACTTTAGACCAGTGATTTTCAACCACTGTGCCGCGGCACACTAGTGTGCCATGAGAGATCTTTAGGTGTACCGTGGGAAATTATCTAATTACCATTGTCGAGTGTCTGTGCTGTAGTGACTGGCAGAGTAATGTAATACTCTTCCTTGTCAGTGGGTGGCAGTAGGTAACAGTTTTCTTGTTTATTCTTAGAGACAAAAGAATTAGCTACAGAGTGTCATTTTGTAACATTTTTGATTTGTGGTGTGCCGCAGGATTTTTTCAATGTAAAAAAATGTGCCGTTGCTCAAAAAATTTGAAAAACACTGCTTTAGACAACATATTGAACCATTCTGAATCCACTTTGATACTCTTGAAGTCTTTTTTCCATTGCACTTTATATGAGTGGATATTAGAGCATGTGACTTTGTTTAGCTCAGTGTACAGAATTGAGATCAATTTCGGGTTCAATAGTATTCTAAAACATATATGCTCCAGAACCGATAATTTGGAAATTCCATTACCTATTAGGAGCGAGATCCAATGTTTCAGCTGCATATATATCTGAAGTTTGTGAACGTTTTTGGAAGCAGTACTACTACTACTACTACAACGTTCCTTCCCACGCACCACTTCCACTTTGAGCTACTAGAGGCTACTTTTAAAACTTTTTAAAAATTACTACTTAATCTGACTCTTCTCCCAACACCACCTAAAGTGCATTTCAACCATTTAAAATGTCATACTGTATATTGCAGCTTATCACTGTTTCGATTTGTTGGCTGATTGTTTTTAGGTATTTGTATCTGAAGGTCCTACCAGTATCAGTGTGTGGCCATAAGGTGACAACGCTCACTTGCTATAAGGTAGGGCTGTAAAACTGTGGCCCGCGGGGCAAATTTGGCACTGTAATGATATTAGGCCCGCTGCACAGTTTCCAAGTTACTTCTCTGACACAATGCCCCAACTCTGTACCCAAGCTTCTCAAATGCTCTCTGTGTTTGGCAGCTCATATCTATGTGAGCAACTATTCTCCTTTATGAAGATGAACAAAACATCACACAGGAGTCATCTCACCGATGAATACCTTCACTCAATCCAGAGGATTTCCTCAGCTCAGAGCCTGACCCCGAACATGGATAAACAAGCATCCAAGAAGGGTGTGTATCTGGTGTGGTCCAGTGTGTATCACAGTAGATCAGAGTTTAGCAAATTGAGCATGAATGAAAGTTTTAATTTGTTTATGCTTTTTGTTGTTCTTTTGTTTATGCCTATTTTTATTTTTATGTTTTTTTTTGTTTATGCTTTATTTTTATTTTTCCTTGCTACTCCAAGGCATGGACTTAAATGGTTGAATTTTCATTGAAGAAAACTATTATGCTTTGTTTGTTCCAGATTTGATTTAAGCACTTCCTCAATTGTGGATATTTTTTCAATAAATATCAAGGTTGACTTTGTCCAATTTTTTTATTTTGGCCCACTGTGTATTTTAGTTTGACACTCCTGCTATAAGGTATTCCTGGGGGGTCAGCATTATCACCTAGAACAGGATGTATGTTATAATTATGTATCTTGGTGCTAGCATTTCAGAGCATAGTTGAAAAATTAGTGTACAATGTTTTACCAGATAGAGAATTCTGGTAAATCAGTCTTGTGACTTACACACCTTTCACGCTTCATAGTTAGAAGTGTGACTCCTTTTTTTTCTTTTTTTCCTTTCTGAGCAGGCTGGAAACAGCCAGTGTCATTAGGGTATGATATAAAACTGAAATAGGATAAGGAGATATATATATATATATATATATATATATATATATATAAATATATATATAAATAAACTGCAGCTTGGCTGTTCTGTTGAAAGGGTTCCCTGCAACCAAAATGACATCCTGAGCTGCATAAAGAAAGAAACCTCTAGAAAGAAAATATGTAAACATTTAGAGTGGGAGGAATGCTTTTAAGTTCCTGGTATGCAAGTAAAGTTTGTAGAACATGTTTCTTTAGTGCATTTGTAATGTGTACAGGCCAGATGTGCTGTACACTGGGATGGTAAAGGGTAAGATCTAATAAATGAGTGTATGAGTGGGAGGCTAGGAGGGGATCCCGGCTGTGATGCACAGTTTCCTGGGAAACCTAATGGTGGCGGAAGGAAGGGGAGTGTGGGTTTTACTTATTCTACACAGATAAAGAGCAAGAAGAGGAAGAAAGGAGGAGGGGAGAAGAGGGAGCTAAGAAGCAGTGGATCTTGGGATCTTTCATTCTCCCTTCCCATTATTTTTTCATTCTTGCCAGATGTGAAGGATTCTTTTGTGTTTTTTTTCTTCCTTTTTTTTTCTACATTTCCCTGCTGCTTGAACAGCTTCTAAGTCTTTCAGGAGGCATGCTTTGTAAAAGAAATAGTTACCTAAATGAATGCAATAGTGTTAACTGTTTGTAGCAGTCTGATGATCATCTACACTGAGTGTTTGACTATGGCTGGAGAATGAAAAGACATTTGGACCTCCGATTACTGGCAGCTGGGAGTTTAATCTCTCCAGGGTATTCATAAACCCAGCACTGTGCAAACTTAGAATCGGACTCCTAAGGAGCATTGTAAAAAGATGGGATGTTTCAGCTCAGTCCCGCAAGAAGATGTCAAAGTAGTTGGGTGAGTTTGGCTGTATGGTATGTACGTCTCTGTGGGGTGATTTGTGCAGATTGATGTAGCTGAGAAAGTTGTCCTGTGCCAGACTTCCCTGGTTTTGTTTCCAGTGCCGTTTGAACTTTCTGCTCGTGAGAACACAAGTTTCATGTTTCTCTCAGGGAGTAGTGCTCAGACATGCTCCTTTTTATTGAAGCCATGTCTACTTTGCTGTCTTTTTTTTTTTTGTTATTTTTTAATTCAACTTATTTAAGTTGTCTTTTTTTTCTTGCTGTTCTGCAAGATGACAACGAGTCTGGAAAGATTTCTAAAATACATTTAATTAGAAACAAGTAGAAGCAGGGCTACAATCTGTAATAACAGCTGATACCGTGCTATAGACTGCTTACATTCACTAAGGTGCATTGGACTCCATATCTACATGTTTCTTTTTAATACTATATATATATATATATATATATATATATATATATATTTGTGCATTGTTATATAATATGTCTTCTTTTACAAATGTTACCTCAAACCTCTGCAGAGCTACTTAAAGTGGCTGTGAGAACTCTACATTACATATGCCAGGTCTTAATTCAAATAAAATACAGATGTGGGTTTTTGTAGCATCAGTCGTTCACAACTTTGACAAAGTGTTCTTTCTCTGTGCATTCATTTTATAAAGACCTCTCTAAGGCTTGTTTATTGTATTACCATGCCTTACAGTTGACTTCTAAACTATTGGTTGATTCCTTTATGTTTTATTAAAACTATTTTAAAAAGTACCCACGCTAGTGTAAGTAAGTTTATTTAGATGTCTGGTCGCTGTAATCCTTGCAAATTAAATAAAATAAATGGAGGAGGGTCAGAACTTCGAGGAGCCAGTCGGGCTTCGCTTTCATGAACATGTGCTGACAGAGAATTCAGAAAAATGACTTTGATGTGTTTTTTTTTTGTCAACTTGGTAGGGTTATGGAAATGTTTTTGACCTCCTTGCTAAATGAGGTTGTTCATTCACCATTGTATCACCTTGGCATTTATAACATTTATTACATCAGGCATTCTATATATTATAAGTAGGAATAAATATACATAAGATATATATATATATATATATATATATATATATATATATATATATATATATAGTTGGTAAATAAAGGCATTTACATTTTAAACCTTACAAAAGTTTTACCTTTTTTTTGTAATGTCTTATGAAGTTTTTTTTTTTTTTGACAAAAATATCAATGAACACAGCTATGTTTGACCCTCCATTAAATTAATGGAATTTTGTTTTCTTTTGTGAATGTGTATTTGTAGATTGCTATTCAACCCATTGTTTGAATGGTTTAGTTTGGAAACTATTTATATTTTATTAGTCTATATGCAAACGGATTGTCTTTTTAAAAGCACAATGTTGAAACTGAGTTCTGCAATAAGATTTTCTTTATTTTTGTATTCTAACTTCTATGTTGAAATTAATGGTTTTTATTGTTAAGTCCAATACAATATCTTGCATGTTGATTCAGCCCCAATTTCTGTATCAGTTTATGTCTTTACAATTCATGCAGCTAATACAAGTCACTTCTTTTACAATCTAGTAAGTCCCCATATTTTAGTGTTGTAGAAATAAAAATAAAAAAAAATCTCTTTAGAAACAAGGTGGTAAAAATTGTATTTTTGTTTTCTGTAGGACATCATCTTCCAGGGAAAGCAGCTTTGTGGAAAAGATGAAAAAGACAGTGAGTTGTGATATCATTCCTGTGATGATTATATGAATGTTTATTATTCAATTGAACATATTGTGCTTTATTGTATTGTTACAAAGATGATTGTGTATTTGTAAACTGAAGATTATGTGGTCTATTATACTTACCAGGCAGAGGTAGCTTGTTCATCTCTTCTGGAGGCTATGACCAGTTAACTATCCGGGTTATGACCACCCCTAAGGCTGCCCATCGACATCAAGTAGCTAGGGCATGGAAAATGTTGGGGGAAAGTTTTGTCCATCAAAAACCCTAATTTACCTCAAACTAAATATAGCAGTTGGAAGCCAACTGGGGGACAAAATTTTAGTGCTAATAAGTTATTTTATTCATTTTAAAGATATTGCACTCAAAAAGTAATAGGCATTCAGACTCTTTTATACCAATAACTTAACCCCTAAATCCAAACGAAACCCTATAAATTTATAAAATAAATATATTCCATGAACTTTAACTGAAAAGACTTTGCACACCTTTTGTTTTAGTTTTCCTTTTAAAACTACCACAGCCTGTCTCCTGCCAACAGCTGTGGAGTAGGACTCTGCTCTCTGTGTAAAAGCCTTGGTCTCATTACAGGGTGTGGGACCCTGCAAAAAGATCACTTCTTCCCCACACAAAGCAAGGTTCACACTTTTTTAAAACAAGGCTGACATGATTTTTTTTTTTTGATGAATCTGGAATGTTTCTCCTGCTGAAAGTTTAACTGAGGTTTAACCTAAACCTGATATGTTTAACGTTAAGTAAATGCAAATCTGATGTAAAATTTAAATAATCACATAAACACTTTATATCTATATTAGGGATAACAATATGATCTTTTTGCAGTGTCTTTAAAACTAAGGTTTTTAGTTGCTGTTCAGTTTGGCAACAGGCGTCTTTATGTTATGGTTTCAGTGTACATTAAATACTAATACAATATTTTTTTCTTTCATGTACATAGGGAAAAAATATAGTTGTATTTTATGGGTCTCAGACTGGAACAGGAGAAGAATTTGCCAATCGACTTTCAAAAGATGCTCACCGTTATGGCATGCGTGGTATGGCGGCTGACCCTGAGGAATTTGAAATGGTAAGTAAATTATCACTTTTCCAATTACTGTCTGGTACGGTGTAAATTGGTATTACTAATGTATGTGCTGCTTCTTCATTAGTTGTGCTTAACAGCATTTCTGTCAAAACCAGAACTGTGTGGCTGCTGGCTTTAGTCACAACAGTCGGTTCCCCTGTCAGAAGCTGTAGCTTTGTAGGTGGGATGATTCATGGGGATAAGATCTGCCAGATTGTAATGTTTATGTTTTTGCTGTAACTACAATTCCTGGCATCCCTAATCTAACTGATAGGTGTGGTAAAGATGTGAGTGAACACTGGCCAATGCATCTGTCTTACAAAGATCCTTGCATCCAGAAGGTGGGGTGGGTAAAACTGGTGTTGGGTTTCCATATCATTTCTCATCTCTACAACATCTCTACCTGTTCAGCTTGAAGAACTTGGGAAACAAAAAGTATCGGTGTATTGTGTTGTTGCTGGTATATTTTTGATGTACTACAGACTTTAGTATGTGTTACTCCTCCACTTGTGATAGAGATGACTGCAGTCTATCCTAAATATCAGTTGAACAATTTTGGAATTTGTTCTTGGCTCTTTGAAATCATTAGGGCTATTGTGTCCTCTGCCAGGACTTAGCAACCGCAGAGCCTTTTGTGTAGAGATTTTTATTTTGTCACTCACCGCATGTTTAATCAATTAGGGCATTCCTCATGAGGAAAACAGGACTATGCATGCAAGGAACAGGGATAATTAATACCAGGATTCTTATAGTACCCTCACTCTGGCTGCCTTCTTTACCATGTGAAAGGTATCTAGACAATGAAGCGGTCTAGAGAGACATAGCCATTTGTCACTGACAGTATTTTAGCTGGAATCAAGTATCCCATTCTAAGGCATACTGATACAAATGCAAATAGGGCGATCATATTGAATATGCAAACTTGTGTGCCCAACCATCTGCCTGACAGAGCTGGTAAATGTATTCAGTCATGTTTTTATACAATGTGCTAATCATTATTTTTATACATAGTATTATGTTTATTTTTGCATATGTTATATTACTTGTGTATAATGGGATATATTGTCATTCTCTAGGCTGATCTGAGTCGTCTTACAGAAATTGAAAACTCTCTTGCTGTTTTCTGCATGGCCACATATGGGGAAGGAGACCCTACAGACAATGCTCAGGATTTTTATGACTGGTTACAAGAAGCAGATGTTGATCTTTCTGGTCTTAAATACGCTGTAAGTGTCATGTTCAACGTAATGGTTTTAATATTCCAGAATAAGCCATTTACTACCAGAAATAAATAAACATATTTCAAATATATAACTAGGATAGGTTGCCTGTATTAGTTTGTTGCACACCTCCTTCTTGTAATTATGCCTACTGCTTTTATATCATACATACCTACAGAACATGTTTACACGTGCACTATAACTTTTTTTTATAGGAAGTTGGCTGGTTACATATAGCTGAGAAGTATTTAAATGTCTTCAAGATATTTATTTTATTTTTTAGGTGTTTGGTTTGGGTAACAAAACATATGAGCACTTTAATGCAATGGCCAAATATGTGGACAAACGGCTGGAGGAGTTGGGAGCTGAGAGAATCTTTGAACTGGGCATGGGAGATGATGATGGCAAGTAAGTAGTAGAAATCGGCAAGCAGATGGAAGATATGAAGATAATGTATGTTAACCCCCCCTAGCTGGTAATCCAGAGTGTGACTGGAGGTCGATTTTTAGGTGCAAAAAGCGGTAAACCCAAGTCACAATCGGGGTCGCTTTAACCTGAAAAAAGCACACTTACATTGCTCCGTCTCTGTCCCCCGGCGTCCTGCTGGTCCCACATCTGTCTTCTTGCAGCTCCAACCGTGAACTGCAAAGACGCGAAATCTGCGGGGTTTCCTGGTGATGTTGGTGCCGGCGGGAGGATCTGTGAGAAATTGAAATAATTTTGTATTGGATTCAATAGAAAATAGCTGTATTGAGTCCAATGCAAAGAAGTCTTCATATAATATAAATATATATATATAAATATATTTATATATACACATATACGCTACTGTACAGTTATCTACTGTATAGTTATTTTACATATTTAGGTAAAGATTTTTTTTAAACAGATTTTTTTTTTAAGTTTATTATTAAATGTATTACCTATTGGACATATTTTGGAGCGTTTTGCCTTAGAATTATAGCCTACAATGTTACAAAAATTTCTATGCAATAAAATTGTAACGCTTTTTGCACGGAAATTTGGACAGAATTAGAACGTTAGGGAGGTAAAAAAAAAACAGTGATGAGTGTAGTATATGCAAATATACAAACATTCTATTTCAAGGTTGAATAGAACTGTTAATGAATTTTTGTTTTTTGTTTTTGCTGGGAGTTTTTGGGGGACCTATGGGAACATCTCCCAAACAAAAAAAAATATAATTTTTATTTACCGTATGTTTTTTATGCTTTTCAGTTTTAAAATAGAGGAGAAAATAGCAGCTTTTTAAATGTACTGTAAACTAATGTCAGGCTCCAATTTTTTTTAAAACGAGACAAAACAAGGAAAAAAAAAAAATCACTTTTTTTTTTTTTATACCTGATAATCACCTTTTGTAGGATCCAACCATGTCCAAATAGGATCCCACAATGATTGAGTTAGAGCTTGCTTTTCCACACTTCGGAATGACTGAAGCTCTGGGCAGTGCTTCTTGTCCTTGTGTACAACAAATACTGTACGGGGGCAACCAAGGAGAGCTGTCCTCAATTACCCTGTGTGGGATTAGTTATAGACAACGACAGGGCAGCCCACCACTGTACAGCGCTCCTGT
Organism: Pyxicephalus adspersus; assembly: GCF_032062135.1. Taxonomy (NCBI): domain Eukaryota; kingdom Metazoa; phylum Chordata; class Amphibia; order Anura; family Pyxicephalidae; genus Pyxicephalus; species Pyxicephalus adspersus. The sequence continues at coordinate 85,891,510 of NC_092858.1, read as the reverse complement.
CATTATGTAAATTAATTGGTCAAGGAAGTAACAGAGTACAGCTGACTAACCCATTGTGGGATTGGCTCTACACAATGACAGGAGTACCTCCCTGCTGGACGGAGCTCATGTCATTGTGCAGTGTCGGTGTATGAACCTTTGTGGGATCCCATTTGGATAACACTGGAATATTGTTCACGTGTACTCTCCTATAGGTTTCCTTACTCCCCACGCTTCGGCAGTTTTGGTGATACTACTACTATGTTCAGGACTTTGCAAATAAAATAAAAAAATTGGTGGCTGGCAGTGGTATACATTTAATTAATGCCAGTGCTTTAAAATTATATTTGACAGTCTACTGTAACTCAAAGGGTTATTTAAACATAATAATTACTCTTTTCATTTAATTGGCCCAAAATTTACTTTAAATTTTGGGTGAATAATTGTTGAATCAAATTTCTGCAAATTTGAACAACCCTTATTTCTGAATGTAGTTAGCGTTTACCTTTTTAAAACATTTGTTCTGGTGGGCAATTGCGGAATTGTAACTGTTCTCTTTGTTACTCAGTTTGGAAGAGGATTTTATCACATGGCGTGAGCAATTTTGGCCTGCAGTATGTGAACACTTTGGTGTAGAAGCTACAGGTGACGAGTCCAGGTAAGTTGTAGTTGAACCTCTCGTTTTTCCACATGAGGACCTCATTTAAAAGCTCTGTGGTGACCGTGTTAAAGCTCGAAGTTAAGCACAAACTGCTTCTTCTGATTAAGCAGCTGATGTGATAATTTAAGAATTTGATTGACAGACAGTTGATGCCTAACATATTGCACAGATTGCAGTACCATAACTTTATTTCACCTTAGAATCAAATTTAAGCTCCTGTGCTTTGCCTTCAAATCCCTACACAGTTATTGTCCCACTTACATTTCTGACATGGTAAAAAAATACTCCCCCTGCCGCTCTCTCCGCTCCTCCAGTGACCTACTAATGACTTCCTCACTCATAACCTCATCACACGCACAGATACAAAACTTCTCTAGAGCTGCCCCGACTCTCTGGAATGGTCTTCCTCTTCCTATTCAGCTTGCTCCTACTTTCTGCTCATTTAAAAGAGCACTCAAAACCCATTTTTTCAAACTTGCCTACCCGTCTTCTTCGGACTTTTGAAACCATCACTACTTCCCCACTACATATCTCCCATCCTATTGTGTGTGAAATTCCCCCACCTACTAGATTGTAAGCTCTTCGGGGCAGGGTTCTCTCCTCCTGTATCACTCTCTGTATTAGTCTGTCATTTGCAATCCCTATTTAATGTACAGCGCTGCGTAATATGTTGGCGCTATATAAATCCTGTTTATTAATAATAATAATAATAATAATAATAATAATACTTCCAAGCAGTGACCTGAAATATTTGGCTAAATATTTTCCTTTATACAGCACATACTACAAAGTATTTTATAGCTACAATGCCAAGATTTAGGAAGGCAGCAAATGTACCAGAAGACTGTAATCTGCCAAGTGCATTTGGTATAGATTGAATCTGCTTGAAATATTTTTTTGAAATATTGAAATTATTGACCAGATATATTTTTTTGCAGCATTCGTCAGTATGAGCTGGTTGTGCACACTGATGATAATATGAAAGTCTACACAGGAGAAATGGGTCGTCTGAAAAGCTATGAAGCACAGAAACCGTAAGTGAAGCAAATTCTGCTGGCTTAGAAAAGTCTTGATGGGGAAAATTGTTTCATTATTCCTAAGAGCACCAGCTTGGCACTGGATGAGCAAGCTTGAACACTCCATACTTTTCAGTATGTCTAAGGCTGATTTCACTCTGTTGTGCTGCAGTATTTCCTTAAAACAGGTTTTATACATTATGGTGTCCTTCATTCTTAAAGCACCCCAACACACTTCCCGGTACACTTGGATGCAGTGCAGCACAAGGCACAGTAATGCACTAACATGCATACACATTTACAACACTTTTGTGTTCACTAGGCAGCATAATCAAATAATAAATGGGATGCCTTAACAGAACATAAGTATGGCAACACATCACCTGAATTAACACACCTCCACAGTATGTATCCAACCTTAAACACAAATAATTGGGCTACTGCAGTGCATTGGGAAAATAAGTTTGTGTTTCTGTTCCTACCCTGCAGACCATTTGATGCTAAAAATCCATTCCTGGCTCATGTAACCGTGAACCGTAAACTTAACCAGGGTGGAGATCGTCACTTGATGCACCTTGAACTTGAAATTACTGGATCAAAGATAAGGTATTCTACTATCTGTGCTTCTGTTTATTTGTTCAATTTGTGTGTTTGCTCCATGTGTACCTACGTTTTAATATGAGCAATGTATTTATGTGGTTCATAGGTGTAACCTTTAGGACAAATCAACATTTTCAATAAATCTGATCAAATCGAACATCTGCCTGTAATGCAATGTTTTAATGTGATCATAATGCCAGGCAGACCTTGTAAACCAGAGTTCAGAAATATTGATTTGCTTGACTTTAATGTTTATTGCTCAAACCACGTTTTTATATGATGGTAAAAAACAAAAAACATCTGACTTTGTTTTACTCCCATTGGGAGGTGTTTCCTCACTTCAGTCTCTTTAATGCCTACAAAAAAGGAGATGCAGGTGTCACCAGGACCAAAATATATATTGTCAGAAGTTCTAACTTTTTTCCCTGCTCCACTGAAGATGTCTGCCTCTGTTGAAGAGATTTTCCATCACTTTCCCTAATATGAAGTAATAAAACTTGGAACCCTTTTCTTGCACTTTTCAATTAGGAATAGCTTTTGGCTGGGGTTGGGATAGGACTTAGGGCTTGTTGAAAGGGTTGGTGGTTACCACTTCATCACCATTGGCAACTGTTGCAGTGGTTGACTCTCCTTGCAACACTTTCCTCCACGGCCACCAATAGAGATTAAATGTGGTGGTCAGTTTGACTAGTGATCATTAATAAAAGCTGCTCATACTTTCTTTTATTGTAAATTAGCATAGCAATTAAAATCACGTTTGCCAGCTGCCCAGTGCCACACAGGAACTTCTTTTCCTGGGGACCATCTGAACCTGTCCCAATACCCACTATCTGGTTATCCATTTTCTCTTTATTTTCTGTGTGATCTTGTCATGCAAATTTATTATAATGAAGTAAAACCTGTATGGTATGTATTTCAAGCTTTCTAGTTTCTTTCTAGTGACCTTTGTCTTTTTTTTTTTTTTTTTTTTACCTTCTGTAGGTATGAGTCAGGTGACCATGTTGCGGTCTATCCAGCAAATGACTCCTCTATAGTCAACAAGCTGGGAGAGATTCTGAGTGCAGACCTTGACACTGTCATATCTTTGAACAATCTAGATGGTGAGTTCTTCCAAGCATTTGTGCATTTCACGTAAACTTTGTCCCTGTCCTCATACAACTCGCTGTGTAAGCAGTAAAGCATGGCTAAGTTAGACTTTATTAAATTCTTTTTTGTGGACTATGCTCTTTCGTAAGGTGTGCAGTAATATGGAAGTGACTTCCACATTTCAGGTTGTTTACAGTAATGCAATCTTCGAAATATTTATTCTTATTTTGTTCTACCCAACTTTTTTCTTTTCATTAGGTTATTTTCTGAAATTCGCTCATAAAACATTTTAAATAAAGAAATTATCTTTTAGTCTAATTAGATCTGTCACACATACCTGTTATATTGGTGCTTGTTATGATTAGATGAATATACTTTATTTTACAGAGGAATCCAACAAGAAGCATCCATTCCCTTGTCCTACCACATACCGCACAGCTCTCACTTACTATCTGGATGTTTCCAACCCTCCCCGAACCAATGTTCTTTATGAACTTGCACAATATGCTACAAATCAAAAAGAGCAAGAGAACCTACGGAAGATGGCTTCTTCTGCAGCTGAGGGAAAGGTGACCTGTGTATCAAATCTAATGATCTTTAGCATAGCTAAACTTTATTTATTTTTATTTTATTTTTTTTGTAAATTACATTGGCTGATCATAAAGTGTGTGTAAACACAAGGACAAAATGTAACTCTATTGCAGTTTACCAGTCTTTACCTTTGGAGGCTGCATTATGATTAATTTTTGTTTTTATTATTTGTACCTAGTGTGCATGCCTGTAGGACTGTCCATATAATGAGAAATGCCCATGGACTGTATATGTATGCACAAGCAGCATTGACATCCATAGACATAAAAGCTGAACTCAAATAAGCACCTTTTAAAGTACCTCCAAAATAAGCACCTTTTAAAGTACCTCCAAACCTATCTATCTCACAGGTTGCTCAGATTAGTCTTAAAACCAACTTTTAAAACTAGGTTTAACCACCTGGGCTTTTCCCTGATTTCACTAGATTTCTGTACCAAAAGCGGTACACTGTTTTTCATGAAATTTTTTGAAAATTGTAGACCTGTAACTTAAAGAAATATGTCCGAACAAGGGTCTAGTAGATATCATCAATATAAAAAAAGTTTGAAACACACAATCATGTAAAAAAAAAGACAATTTACTTTTAATAAAATTAAATAAAAAACACAAAAATCAGCTTAAACACGAATTCATAAATAAATCAAAAATACTGAAAAT
>NC_092858.1:85817657-85885790 GCF_032062135.1 Pyxicephalus adspersus | reverse complement strand
GGGCGATAAAAATCTGACGTGTGTACGTAGCTTAAGTCGGGTTTAACGCCCAGGTGGTTAATAAATCAATGCACTATTCAAGTCTGTATCTAATATAACATGTGGTGGTATTGTTTTCAGAATGGAATTTATTAAGTGTGTGACCTTGCAGCTTTTTAAAAGATATTTTTCCCACACATTTTGTGTATTTTGTGTGTTTTACATGCTTGCAGTGCATTCTGCTTCTTTTGAGCATTGGCTGTAAATGCCAATGTTTATAAAAAGGATAATGGATACTTCATTATCAAAAAAGCGCTCTATTATTAAATGTATGTTTCTCTATTGTACATAGGCTTTGTATTTAAGCTGGGTTGTGGAAGCAAGGAGGAATATTTTGGCTATTCTGGAAGACATGCCTTCACTACGGCCTCCACTTGACCACCTTTGTGAGTTGCTGCCCCGTCTTCAGGCTCGGTACTATTCAATTGCTTCTTCTTCCAAGGTAAGTTCTAACAAAGCCTATTTACATTTACAGTAGTGTTTTTCCTAGTATCAAACAATCATGTTTTATTTATATTTTGCCTTTTTTGGAGTTTCTTTTTCTTTTGTAATTTTTTAATTAACTTGCAACTTGTACTTTAGACTTGCTTGAAGACTTTTTTTTGAAGGAGAGTCCGTTCAATAACATAGTCCTCTAATTTCTGCCCTTTTACAGTCTATGTGTCTAATCACTTTGTGCTGGTCAATCATCTCAACTCCACTCTTGTAAAACATTCCTTAATGTGGTTCACACATACACTCACTGGCCACTTTGTACATTCCTAAAACTGGGTTGGAGCCTCTTCCGCCTCAGAACTGCCAACATTTGTTGCTATATTGGACTGATTTTGGTGACTGTGGAGGCATTTTTGAATACAGTGAACTAATTGTTATATTCAAGAAACCAGCATGAGTTGACCTGGGCATTGTGCCAATTTTGGTGAGCTATTGCTAATTGTAATCATAGGTGCCTAGTCTTAGCTGACATGAATAGATGAACAGGTGTACCGAACAGTCAAAGTGTTAACATTCATAAAACAGGACAATCAGAAAGGCATGACATTTTTCATGACTTACTTTTAGTATTAGCATATATTTATGGCATACTATTCCCCCTGCTTATTAATTCTTGTTGTCCTATGTCTCAGGTCCACGCCAATTCTATACATATCTGTGCAGTACTTGTGGAGTATGAAACAAAGACTGGCCGAACAAACAAAGGAGTTGCCACCAACTGGCTGAAAAATAAGCAACCAAGTGACAACGGCCACAAATCAACAGTACCCATGTATGTCCGCAAGTCACAATTTAGACTGCCTTTTAAACCCAGTACACCCGTCATAATGATTGGGCCTGGCACTGGCATTGCTCCATTTGTGGGATTCATCCAGGAAAGAGAATGGTTAAAGCAGCAAGGTAAGTTGACTGAAAGATACAGCAGTAATAAAAAGTTGTAATATATACCTTTCTTTTTTTCATGGTAACTTTTTTTTTTTTTAATAGGTTTTTTTTCTACTCATTGTTCCCTTGTGATCTGTTAAATTATTGGCTTCTATGTTGTGGACAATAGCGGGTCGGTTTGTGTAGCTTAGCAAAAGACAACACATTGAGGCTTATACCACTCAAAAATTATGTCTATTATCAACCATCCCCCAATAGAACAGTGTGTATCACTGGCAGATCAATGGATAAATTTTTGTCTAGGGTTTACCATGTTTTCTGCTTTACCTACTGACAAAAATGTATAGTATTGTGTCTAGGTTAACAATATTCCTTTCATTACTAATTTTAATGTAGTATGCATACTTCCTAGAAATATTGGTAGAAAGAATATTTTTGTACATACAGGGAGATCAGGGATGGGTCACTGTTCAGTATTAGTGTACGGTGGGGCCTGTAGAAGAACTTTGCTTTTTAGTTACAGCAACTCTGTCATCAGACATAACATGAGTGTGATTAGTATGTCACATAAATACCATTCGATGGCTCACTTGTCAAAGACTACCACAAACTTCACCATATTAAAAAAAAAAAAAAAGTTCCCTGTAAGATTCCTGCCCTGATTGTAATTGTCGTTGTCTTGCTATACTTCAGTGTTGATGAACATTAGTAAAATTATGGGAATTGTGTTGGCTAGGCATTCATCCAATGTGTAGCACCGACTATAGACCTTACTGACAATGTTTTATTTTTCAGGAAAGGAGGTTGGAGAGACCGTTCTATACTATGGCTGCCGACGTGAACAGGAAGACTATTTATACAAAGAAGAACTTTCCAAATTTCACAAAGATGGTGTTCTTACTCAGCTGAATGTTGCTTTCTCACGAGATCAGAACGATAAGGTATGGAAACGAGGATTAGGAAAACTTCTGTAATGGGCAAAGTGTATTTATGTACAATGGCTGATTAAAGTAGTTTTGGGTGCTAATGGAATGCAAAAAGTTGGTGCTGGTAGGTTGCATCTTGTTTGTTTCAAATCCTAACTATTCATTCTCATTCTGCTGTTCATAATTATTTTGAAAAGCGTCACATGGCCTGGTAATGGTTCAGTAAATTGAATTTAACATGTGTACGCTGTCACAATAACCTTTTTGGCCAGCTTTATATCTTTATAGTTTATTATGACACCATAACAAGAAAAAATGTGATAATTACAAGATAGTAGAATCAGTGTCCATGTCATATTTCCTGTTTTGTGTGACAGCTCATCATATTTGTACATATTTTTCTGCTTCCATTTATCAGGACTAGATTGTTGTATGAGAGTACAACCATGTGTTTTCTATTGATTATTTCTTTAGTTTTTTATTTGTGCTACATTTGGGTCTAAAGGGTTGATGTGTAGGTTGTGTTCAGTAAAGCATTAATTCTTGATTCCATACAGGTCTACGTCCAGCACCTTCTTAAGAGAAACAAAGAAAATGTGTGGAAGCTGATACATGAGGAAAATGCTCATATCTATATATGCGGGTAAGTGGACCCAGCTGAAGTCCTGGAAATGTCAGAATTTGTTTAGACTTTAAACTGTTGCATTGATATTGATAAGATTTAATAGGGAAATGAGTGCTGCAGGGCTTCCAGGAAGAGAATGTGATTCATGAGCAATTTAACACTGACACCAGCAGGTTATTTATGAGCAACTGTAACCAGATTAGCCCTATTCAATGTGAATCTTATCAAGCAAGTAACTAATCAATACTTTTGCATTTAGTTAAACAGCATTTTGTTTTTTTAAATAAATTCTTACAGCTGTTAATTGGAGCAGTCAGCACAACAATGTTTCAGGTATTGTCTCATAGCACAGACTGCTCAAATAAAAAGCATTGTTTCTGTGTTGTCTATATAATGCAGCCCCCATTATTAATGTCAGAACACAATGCTTTATTTGACATTTCCTATACTACCAGTACTTTCCATTGAAAAAAAATGGTGTCCCTAAACATCTGTAAATGTTCTCTTCCTACAGTGATGCTCGTAATATGGCTCGTGATGTACAGAACACTTTCTATGACATTGTAGAAGAATTTGGCAAGATGGATCATACTCAGGCAGTGGACTACATTAAAAAACTAATGACCAAGGGCCGCTACTCTCAAGATGTCTGGAGTTAATTCAGGCAAAATCTGTTGTGTGTAGAGGTGGCATTTAGCTGCTGTCGGGATCCAACATGAGCCAGTTAATAAACAGTCTCACAGATAACGCTCGTCTTTAGCACCAGTTCTGAAGAGCCGCAGCTGCCTTGTTTAGTACTGTTCTAAATGTGCTACATTCATTCTATGTTTTGAACTTTACCTGTCAACACAGCAGCTTCTGTGTTTGCAAACTTTTAATGGTCGTTGATGCAAAAGGACTTTTATTCTAGAATTGTCTTTCAAGGGATCTGCTTTTATTCTGTCCAGAACATAAAAGCTTTTTTCTTTTGGGGTAATGCAATATCAGTTCATGTAGAGAAGAACCATGTATAGCAGAAAAAGAATCATGAAACCCTTCATCCTGTTTAGTACAGTTACGCAAATTACACAATTGGTATTTTGCTTTAACAGATCATGTTGGATAAACGTGGTTCTGTGTGAATCAGAATGCTTAGATTTTCAGTGATAGTTTAGCTATATTGTAATGATAATGGGGGCAGTTTGTCCAGGCATACAGTACAGCAGAGCCTGCTTGCTGGTTTACTTAATGTATTGGATTACTGTGGATCATAGGTTAGGGACAGTATGTGTGGATTGTTTTATCTCCCTTCCTTTCATATCTTCTCAATATAGTTGTGTCCATGAAACTGTGTTTTTGCTTGTGCCTTGTTTGTAGAATTTAGGTTTTGTTTGCCTTTTATTTCCTGTCTTTGTTGTTTTCTCTGCCTGGCTTATGTTATATTTTTTGTACTTGCAAAACGTGACCTGTTAATTCAGATATAATTCTAGTTTTGTGCATCAAAGCTTATGACTGAAAGGAAGACGTGGATATAGGTTCCAGTAATTGTAAAATGCCACTGCCTGTTTGGGAAAACAAGCAAAACTACAAACGTCTTCACTGAATATATTCTAAATCCCCTCCAGTGACCTGTTTAGATATTGTATACTAGTAGAGTTCTGCAAACAGAACTACTTATTTACATATGAAAGCCACAAATGGAAAAGTTTTCTGTGTCATCTGCTTTGTGTCCGCACTTCTCACTGTCCTGTACATCCACCTAATTGCTGTCTCTTCTATGTTGAAACTAACAATTCCACGTGTTTAAATGTGCTTCGTACCCAGATACCCAGAACCCTATTTATTCCTTCATGCAGCATAGAAAAGTAAATGAAATGACCTGCTTTTGCACCAGATAAATTTTTTTTTTTTTTTTTTTGTGTCCAGCATGTGATTGATGGTATTCTTATAGACTGGTAAATGTTTTAGATTTCCCAGCTTTTACATAAGAAAATGTACTGATAAGCATGGAGTACAGAATGTATTAAGATCAATACTATGTACCGTATGTAAGTAGAACACAGTAGATGGCAGTTCCGGTGGCCCAGTGGAGCTGATATATTAAAACTGGACTAAATATGAAGCCGTTGCCCATAACGGTGTGATCTTAGTTCCTTCATACAAGGAAACACTGATTACTATGGACAGTGGCTACTCATTTACTTCAGTTTCCTCTGCACTGTCAGCAGGTACTGTAAGTTCTTCTTTAACCACTGATCACAAGCCAAGATCTATTGTTCAGAGCTGCTGTTCATTCTGGGCCGACGACCTTGGTTGACAGCAAAGTAAATTTGTCACATTTGCTTGTTGGTTCAGGGTTACAATATTTTTTTCTCTCTCTTTCATATGGTCTGTAATTTTCCATACTAATGTTTTTAACATTTTCCAGCTCTGCATTTTACATTTTACTCCAAAGTAAATCCATTTTTAATGCTTGTAGTCAGATTGGAATTTTATGAAAATATTGTTACAGATTATGATGATTGTAAATAATTTTAAATACACATTAACCTTTGAAATAAAGTATAAATTTTCCATTTCTTTGGAGTCTTGTCTATGTTATTCAAGGTGCCCAGATAATCTTTAATAAACAACCATGCAGTGCAATAAAGCATGATGTGTTGTGTTCAGGCAGAATATTATTGGGTGTCCAGAAACACTTCCTCCTTTCTTTGTAATGAGCTTGGTGCGGAATGCATTGTACCCACAACACGAGCATGTGATCCTGACCTAAGTCAGTTATGAGCCTCTCCACTGTATGAAGATGTTGGGGGTAAGGACAATATAAATATTAAAGGTAAATTTGGTGACAATTCTTGTTTGGCTTGTTATATTAAAATTCTGCCTTGTGTCACAGTAAACCCCCTTCCTTCCTGTATTGCAATCCCGTAATGCGACTGAAATACAGGAATAGAAGGAATTATTATCTTGCTGTTGCTCATTTGATGCAAGTCCTTGTTTTATGTGTCCCTCCCCCTTTCCCCACAATAACTTGCACTTACAATTTGTACCAAGTGCACCACTTACACATAGTTTGAAAGGGAGGAATGTTTTACTGGATGGATGGACAATATGGGGACATTTAGAGGATCCTAATTTTGGCCTATTAATGGTACGACACAGAAAAGATTATCTGTATTTCCCATCCCCTGGTCATATACTAAAGTTCTTTGAGTTATGGGGTGCTGTTTTTTATCACTTGCAATCCTTTTTTTTGGTTGGGCTTGTATGTAGACCAAATGCTTACAATTATTATGGTTTATGCAAAGACTTCTTGTTTGGTTCTGGTTTCTGGTCAATGTATATTGAGTAACCTTATGGGTGTCTTTAACCTCTTACTATTACAGTCTCTAACCTGACTTGGTTCTTCCAGTGCATGCCAGACTGATGACAGTGATGGGGCCCCTATAGTCTCACATCGTGCTGCAAACCTAATGTATGTACGCTTTGCTTTAGTACTTTCAAGTGGCTTGCTTTGAAGGGGTGATTACAGCACACCCATGGCCTCTTGCTGAGACATTTTTGCCATTTTGTACACTGTGGTATTTTTGGTGGTTGTTGCGCGCACCCATAGTTCTTTGTGTGCTCTAAGTAATGTATACATTCTGTACTGTTGTTGCTTTGTATTCTATGTGGACTTGTATCATGCCTATGCTATACAATACATCATATCTTATTTACTTTTTTTTTTTTGTTTTCCTTGGTATAAACTGTTGTCCTGTCAAACAAAAGATAGTCCTAAACATCCATGGATATCATTATTTTATGGCAGCCTTTCTGTGTCTCTTAGAAATGCTAGAATCCCTTCTGCTGTAACATGTTGATTTAAGCTGTGAAATGGTTAGTTTCAATGGTTAATAACACAGATAATCTTGTATATGGTGTTTGCTTTGGAATTTGTGTTTTCTATATGTATGATTAACACCTGCATATTTGTTATAGTGTTGTATATATGGATATAGTGTCACACGATCCTGTAGAATGAGGCTGCAGCATCAGCTCCTCAGCAGTCAAGGTTTTTTTGGATGCAACACACACAATGGTGTCTACCTTTTTTCTCCAGAGTCACATCTCTCTTTGGTGTCACCTTTCTCTCTCTGGTGTCTTTCCTCCCACACCCTGACTCTCTGTTCTCACCACTCTTATCCTTATTCTGGTGTCACCTCCTATTTTCTTTCTTGTGTGTAGAGGAAAAAGGTGTATCATTCAGTGAATTCAGTTCTCATCCAGCTCCCAGGAGCTTTCCTGAGCATATCCTAGGAAGCACAGGGACAACCAGTAGTTCTGGAAAGCGTTACCTAAGGAGCAGCTCTTCCATAGGGGTCTTCATGCAGCCCCAGTCTGAGGCATGATCTGCCATCTTCCCTACCCAGCAAGAACATGATGGCAATTACACTGCACATTATTTTCCTTTGTAACCTGTTTTTGCTCCCCTGTAGCAGAAATCTTGCCCTGGCAATGCAGAATGCATGTTTTCCAGTGGGATAATGAAAATGAGGTTAGAAAATGAAGCTAAAACTAAGATTTAATATTTAGAATAAGGAAAAGACCAGCAAATCAGTTACTGAAATATTTTATTGCACATTTGGTTTGTGCAAAGAAAGGAGTGTATAGCAAAGGAAATATCAATTCCACAAGGATAACAGATGAATGACAAATCAGTGATCAAGACAGACCACCCAATGTTCTTAATTTGACTTCATAGTGTTATGAGCCCTATAATCTGGACAGGTTTTACATATAAATACAATACTTTCAGTTCTACAAATACTTTCTGTGACACTGGGTTTGTTTCCCATCCATGTAGTTAGAGGGCCATATACACACACATATATGTGTTCTGAACAAAAACTGGATATGACAATGCCTAGCCAAAATATTTGTATCTTATTAGGGAGATTTCTGTCTGCCTCTGGAATAGGACATGAAAGTAAAAATTCAGCCTGTGGAATATGGATTTGAAATCATCATCTGTCCTAATAATTCTCAGCCCGTCAAGAAAAGTGGTGAATCATTAGTTTTGGCTAGGGATAAACCTTAATTATGTGCACTACACAAAAATGTTTGGAGCTCCATTAAGATAAAAGAAAAAAAGAAATATTAGTATGCAGCTGAACTTGCACTAGGAGTGTTTAAAGCAACAGTCACTGAAAACATTCACAAGAGATCCATCCTGCAAAGAAAGTCATTATTACCAAACCCTCCTAGTACCTGCACGTCCAGCTCTCTTGCAAGAGGTAAGAAGCTGAAGAATCTTCTCTTCCAGCGTGTCAGATAGTTCCCTGTGCTTTTAGCTCACTGCCTGCTCATAGGCCTCTGTAAGCAGTGAGGGACATGGCATCTGGACCACAAAGAATTGTCAAGTGCATATGCCTATGTTTTTATGTATACACAAATTTACTGTTTGTTCCATGTATAAAATCACAGCTTATCACTTACTGTGGTGTTTACTATATTTATAAAAGTGGCAACCAGTCTGATTTGCTATTATGAAAATGGTGATAATAAAGAATGAACTGGGGATCAGGGTCTTTGTAGAAGCAGTAAGTACACTCTATCACTATATAAAAATCTATGACGGCAATAGACTTACATTTGCATGCAGTTCTAACGACCCCTAGCGGCTACCTACTGCTTCTACAGAAAAAGTGATCAGGAAGTTTAAGTGAAAGAATTTTCTAAATTCTAAATTCACACTTACTGTATTCTCCTATTCTAGAAGCCTATAAGCCAGGGAACAAAACCTGTTCCCATATTTATAAATATGGTGTCAAAAAAATTGGGAAACAGGTTTTCAAAAAAGGAAAACAAATTCTATAGCAAAGGACCAAACACTGCTAAGTTTTGGCAGTGCAGACAGGGTGATATTTAATTAAATATTCATGTTGTAGTGATGCTTGCATTATGTAACATGCATTTCAGTCCATTTTAAAGGGCACCCTAATGTATAAAGGCTGGCCACAAAGAATGGCAATTCCAGGAACATGTGACGTACAGTTTGGAGCAGGGTAAGGTACTTTGGCAGCCCAGTCATTTTCAGTGGGTACTAAATTCTTGTCTTTGCAGGCTGAGCATCTTCTTAGTGAAACAGTGGCTTGGAGTCGCACCAAAAGTTGGAGTGTCAGGTTTAAAAAAATTCAGCCTCATTCATCCTATGGATTTCCCATAATTGCAGGACAACAAGATATTAACGCTGATAGCCGATTCACTTGTTCTTCTGTTCATCAGTTTCATTCTGAAATTTCTGGTGAACAACTCGCAAAGTGGTGAAGAAGTTTCCCAAGAAATGTACTAGAAAAGGGAGACCACACATTATTACCTACAAATAACAAAACAAATATTATAAATCTGAAATGTTGATTATTATTCAAAAATATCACAATATAAGACAAATGCAGTCTGTGAACTGTACTCATGTCTTCATTGGACACAATAGAGGTGATTTACAAAAGAAGCAGCTTGTTTATCTTGCAAAATGTATCTTTTCTAAGGATTACTAAATAATGTTTAGACTACTACTGTTCTTTTACTTTTAATACACAAATGTGAAAAAGGGAATAAAAAATACAGGATTTTTTTTCTCACAGATCACAAAACTTCACCCTGTTTAGGGTCTGTGTTGGATTTGGCACTCTTCAATTCTATGAGAAATCAAAATCTACTTTAGACAGGTCAAGTGCAGGTCAGATGCATCTTTCAAAAAATTTTGGAATGCTCTTTGAAGCGTCCTAAACTGATGTCATTAAAAGATCAAAGCCCATCAACTCAGACCCTACTAAGCTTCTCTAAGGGATCATTCACAAATGTCCTTCCATGTATTCTAAAGTGAACCTGTGACTAGTTGTTTTGAATTGCATGAAACAATTGCAGTTATACATTGTTTAATGTGTCCTGTAATTTCAAATAAATTGGAGGGATGACAAGAAGATTGACACTCCCAGAAGTGCCGCTGTGAGTACTCCAATAACATAACTCTTTCCTTAGAAATGAATGTTTCATCTAAACTTAATTCATATTACAGAAGTCCTAATGCTACCAATACTTACTTCTAGGCATGCAGTCAAAATGTGATATTATATAATTACACTAACGTAATTTTATGTTTGGAAATACTGTATATGTGTAAACCCCTAGTCTATTATATAAGTAGCACAGTCTACAAAATAAAAACGTCACCCTGGCTACAAAATATCACAAAAAAACACTGAACTAATTTAGTTACAAAAGGCTGAAAACTAAGTTCATGTCTTGTTTTTCCAGTCTGTAGAAATTATATTGAAACCTACCTCCAAAATAGAATGGTGCTTTATGAGCAGATGATAATGACATACTTTAGAAACACTGATTCATAGACAATCGACATGGCTTATGATGATAAGGTAACATATAGCCAGAAGGTTGAATCACTGCGATTCCCATCCTACTAATCTAGCTCATATTGCTGCACAGCACTAGGTGTGAACTTATTTTTATTACCAGACCGGCATAACTGTGTAGAAATGGGCGCGCACACACACACACACACACACACAATACAATGTGCATTACCTGCCATTCTTTGCACTCTGGATGCCTGGCTAGTTGGAAGAGTGTGATGGCATTATAGAGCTGCCAGAACTAAAACACAAAGAAAAACACTTTTATAAGAGCCCAGACTAAATACACATATGGTTTGCACTGATGTGCTTATTATGGTGTTATTAATTAGAACCGACAATTACACAACTTATTACTACACATACCTGACCAAAGAAGAGAAATGGCAGAAGGAAAGTCAATCCTCTCCACATCCAGGACTGGAATCCCTCTAGAAGGGATAGAAAATACATTAGTACAATAATGCAGACACACAAAGTCACAAAACGCTATTATGTCACATGGCAGAAATATTCAATCCTCACACTTTCTTTCAAAAAACTGTAGTCTTTTTTCCATGTAGCAATGTATATGGTGAGGGAAAAAATGCTGTATCAAAGTGGCCATCTTGGTAAAAGCAGAGCTCTGCTTCCTTATTAGAGAACCTCCAGCATTTCTGAGACTAGTGGGAGGAGGCAGCAACACCTTAGTTCTTACACTAGAAATATAAAACTATAAGGCCACAGAACAGGAATGCCTAGGTACCTTCACAGACCAAGAAGTGTACTGAAATTTTCAGGACAATTTTAATACAAAGGGTGAATTCTTTATTTAGGGACAGTTTTGGCAAAGTTACAATTTCTAGATGTTCTCAAACAACAAAACCTTTACCTTTGAGTCCAGTTTAATATAGATCTACAGTATATAGTTAAAGTGTCTTCCACATACCCACAGTAAGGTCCATGTTATGCCTCTCCCCAAGAGCTCGTAGTCTGTACAAACAGCCACTTTGGTAATAGTATTGCAAAAACTGAACAAAGCCTGCAGGAGCAAAACAGTTTATAAGCTCGGAGATAAATGTTGACACACACACACACACACACACACACACACACAATATCACACCTACTTTGGTACATAGAAAATGAAAGGAATTGGTTTCTGAATATCTGGTACATTAATCCATCCGGCCTGAAAAACAAAAACAATTTTTTGACCTGACAAAATCTAATGGATAATAATTTTGAATCTAATTAAACTTGTATTCGACAGTAATGATTATTGAAAGTCACTGTCATCCTATTAGAATCGTTGAAATCCAGGACTTTAAACAAATTCCAAGGTCACCATTTAAAGCAGAACTTGGGCAGAAAACAAACAATTGCTATATACCCTTAACAGGTCAAAATAACATATTATGTGAATCATTAAGGAAATGCAATCACCTTCTGGTGTCTGCAATGGTAATGCCCCAGGACCCCACACTTTTCCCTGCCCAAAGGTTTGGACAATAAAGTTCAGACATTTTTCTTCACTGGGGCTGATTCATAGCAATACTTATCCCACCAGGATTTGAGATCTTTATTATTGGATGACAAATATTAGCCGAAAATAATCTTAGGTTGCCACTTGGGTAGGAACCAGTATGTAGCCTGTGATCTCATAATATTCAATCTGGATCTTGGTCTGGGTAAGTAAGTATTAGAGCCATGTACAGAGATTTTAGAAGGAGGCAAACAATGGCAGCTGAGGTATTTCTACCATTAATATAAACAAGTAGGAATAGCGTCATTTTAAAAGATGAAGAAGTCCATGTACATTTATGATGTATGTAGCAGTTACCAGCCTTTCTCAAAAGCCTGTCCCAAGCCAGAATAACACCCTAGACCTGCCTCAGAAGCAGACATGGGGAACAAATATAGAGGATACATATATAACATGTAAAAACTTACCAGGTTAACATGACGCCCGAGAGGAAGGTGGATATATAATGATTTAGGACCCACCAGCCTTTAATTCTGGGAAAACAAAGTATAAATGTATTAACATAATAGTTTCACACAACTCATGAAACATTGACTATGGCATCCCTCTAGTAGGATGGGGAAGGCCTATAGTGTGGAAACCCCACGTTAGATTTTTTTTACCAATTGGTGACAATATGCTAATTTAGAAAGCAGTGGTATGGCAGTACAGTACAGCAAAATTATAAAGCACAGCAATATGCTTTACAAATGTGTTCTGCAAGTCCAGAAGCCAGCAGAGAGCAACAGAACTGAATGACGGTTCTGTTCACAACTTAACCTGCAATATATTGTCACACAGCAAACCCCTCAAATAACAGGAAATGTGTAGTACACAACAATGGTGACACTGAATCAATTACATAAAGAAATCGTCAGCACTTGTGGTTCCAAAAAAAAAAAAAAAGTGTACTTCCATGTAGGCTGGCTGACACAGTGGGCCTGATTTATGAAAGCTCTCCTAGGTTGGAGAGGATACACTTTCATCAGTGAAGCTAGGTGATCCAGCAAAACTGGAATGGATAACGTAAAGATAATTTGCCTTTTGCTAGCAAATGTTTTTAATCCTAGACCAGATTCATTCCAGGTTTGATGGATCACCCAGCTTCACTGATGAAAGAGTATTCTCTCCAGCCTCGGAAAGCTTTAATAAATCAGGTCCAGTGTATCAAGGGCCCCATTTGACAAGGTTACAGGCAGAACAATCTGCTGGGGTTAGGTGGTCACAGCCCCTTCTGTATTCCATTGTGTAGCTTCAACAACTACACTTCTGGCTGTGATTTTTATTAATGGTGTGATATGTGCTTTCCATTATAAATTTGATCTCAAGTCATTTCCCCCCCCCCCACTTAAAACGGAACTCAGCCTTTACAGCTTAAGATGATGCCATTTACTGCAAGTGATCAGCTATGACAATAGACATTTTAGGGTTTGAAAGTTCAGTTGGGAGTTGACACAAGTTCACAGGCAGCTGTAACAGTTATAAGCAGATTATTCTTTTAAACATAACTGTGTTTGGGAAATCAGTGATTTTTGTGCCTCCTCAATGTAAGCTCAGAATATAGGAAAACAATGACAGTATTCACTAACCTGGAACCATTATTGATTAAAATGCTTTCACGGATTGTAAGTGTGCAGTAATACCAAACCAATAAAAAGTTAAACACAGCATCGCCCACCCTGTAAGACAAAACAAACATATGCATATGAAAGATATTCAATCAATTCAAAGTAACCTTAAAATATCACATATACAGCCATCTCCCTTTTAAAAGCAAATCTTGATGGTGTCTCTATAATAATGGTGAAATAATCTATTGTGAACATTTACATGTGATAATATTCCTGCTCAATTTATTTTATCATGTTTAACAATAGAGTTTAAAGGATTAAAGAGAACAGAGGGTGTTTTTGTGAATATTTTTCTTCTAAACTCTGTTTACTATTATTTGGGGTTGGCACTATAAAAACAAACATTAAATGAAGTAACCCCTACAACTCCAATACCATTTACTGAAATGTTTAACAATGTATATATAGTAAGCTTACCTGGAGTTCAGAATAAAGCGACATAAAAAGGACAAGACCATTAGGATCATGGTTAGGTACAGTTTGAATTTTTCATACTCATCTTTGTAAGCAAACCTGGTAAAATAAATACATGTAATGCGACTATGATCATTGATAAAAAGGAAAAGCGCTTAAAGTGCACATGATAATAGATATATTTTTCATGTCAAATACATGTATGCAAGTAATGTGCAACCCTAACAATATGTATGTATTATATATCACAGATATCACAGTACTCCTCCTGACAATGTCTTCATTTGATATTCTCTTCAGTATCAAAAAAGCCATCTGTGTTCAGGCATTAACTAATGTCAGTATTTACTTCCTGTATTAAGCACATGGATCAGGGATGACAAACTATCTTTGTATTTATAAAGCACTTTACTGTGTATATAATGTCTGACACAGATCAATACTATGATGCTGCCTCTCACCTTGTGACTTACCATAGTTTTGATACCCAGTCTTAACAGTGAGGGAGAGGAGACTTAGGCTATGAATACACATGAAAGGAATCTCACCCAATATAAACAGTCAGGATCATCTCGAGTAAGAACCTGACGGATCTGTGAACAACCGACAGGGAACGACTGCTGTACAACTCAATGGGGAGCGGCACAGTGGGGTACCACACATTCTCCACAGAACAGAATAGTGCTGTGTGTACAGTGCTCCTTTGTCACTAGAATTGCTCATGAAAGATTATTTCCAGAACCAAACATTGCAGGTGTGTATGTAGCCTTAAGGTGGACTAAAGACTTAAACTAAAGTTCCACTTTAAAAATCTACCATCAGGTAGAGCTTTATTGCAGAAAGGAACAGGTGATGTGCCTTTTGCAATAAGTATTTTTACCTTACTGAGTGCTCACCTCCATTGTCAAAATCACTGAGCGGTGCATTAAAAAGTTACCAGAAATCCACAAAATGTTTTTCTATACTTACTTAGACTGCTTGCTTAAGAGAGTCACATTGACATTCCCCAATACCAGGCTCAGGTATAATCTGAAATAGACATCATATGGAAAAGATATTTTTGCTTTTACACTCATTTAATAATTATTTTTATGTTCACTTTTTTAATATTTTCCTTACACTCCAGAAAAAGTTTTCTGGAATATATCTCTTACCCATTTTTCTTTGGAAGAAAAGACTCCATCTCAAAGAATGTTTTCTCTCTCAACTTAATGTTTTCTTGTATGTCTTTAATTTGTTCTTCCTCATTTTCTTGGCTGCTTTTAATCCTGTATACAAGCAAGGACAACAGAATATCGGGCATATTTTATAGAGAAAAAAAAAGAACAATGTCCATCCTAATTGTACAAAACCATTTTGGATTAATAGTCATACAAATTATCTTGAAGGCATAAAAGTTTTCCAAATCTAAAAGAGAAAAACACATGCATAGCCTCAGTTGTGCACCATAGATAGTTGTTAAAGCTACTTAAAGTTCCGTCCTAGTGCAGGTTGATTGGTCACATAAAACAAGAAAGGTTATTTTTGTTTAGGCCCAAATACAAACTCCATGGCAGTGGTACCCAAACTTCTGGACATCACGGACCACTAAATTTAGGGACTCAGGACCGTGCATGTGCAGGAAGCCGTGTGTCAGTCAAAGGGGAAGAAACTTGACGTCACAATGCCAGAACCCACCTACTCTCCTATCGCAGCTCTAAACCTGCGATGGGAAAGTAGGTCTGGCTGGTGCATCCCCCCTTTCTCCTGACCCCGCTGAGGGGTGCACCAGCCAGAGCTGCGGACCACCAAAATTTTACCGCAGACCACAGGTTGGGGACCGCTGCTCTATGGGGTGTATTAATAAATTATTTATGTTTGGCTAAAAGTTCACAGACAGCCATTCAAATCCCTCTGGCTGTTCTCATTTCAATGCAAAATAAAATAATGATTTTGTCATCTAGTGGCCAATTGTAAATAGTGCACAGTAGGCGACAATAGGAAAATTAGGGCAAAATTTAGATCGTCTCTAAATGTCTTTATCGGTCCACTAAATCTTGTGTACAGATGTTAGATGATTGTTACTTGATACAATTTCCATTGTCCTCAATTCACCATATTAATTGTTTGGTCACTGGAAACAATTAAAAAATATTTGTTTCCACCCACAGAAGTTAACATTTGTATGTAGCTTTAATCACAACAGGCTGGCTGTAATGATTTAAAAGTGTAAACAATGTAGCACAAAAGTTACAGGCTATATGGCTGTAAAATCACATTGAAGATAGGATTGCACTTTTTTTTTTTTTTTTTAAATCAAACCGTATTGGCTTCAGAGTGCTCTTCACAGTATGATAGGGATCCCAAGGTATGCTCTTTGTATGTGAGGCAATCAAACTAAGTGTTCTTCATGTAAGGAAGTGGTCAGCAGAACTCCACTAGTTGCAGGAACCCTGAGGGTCCAAGTACCCTCCTAATCATGGTGGGTCAACCTGGTCTGACCAGGTGCTAGGACAGCAGGGAGCCCATGGTGCCCGTGTCTCAGGACCAAGAGACCATATTCACTAGGTTTTGAGACCATGTTAGCTAGCTGTTTAGCATTTTTTTTTTACCAGCCACATGCTTGTCATGGTTTGCACCTATGCATTTGGTCTCAACCTGCCAAGCCCCTCAGCTTTCCAACTTGATCTTTACTATGGGTTTGTAAGTAACAGAAAGGTTTAGGAAGGGTAGTCTAGGGCCAAGCCTAAAATCTAAAGAAAATGTTGCAATCCCCATACAGCAGCAGCGGCCTATAATATGAAGTATTGTCACTTAATTTACTCTGAAAAAAACTGCAACTACCAAAAAAAATAGCTTAATTTATCATTTTTTCTTTGTCATGCATTTATGCTTGATCTTCAAAGTTTCATTTATAAAGAAAAAAATGTAAACCAATGCTACTATTGTACATCTGGAGCAGGCAGGGTTTTGAATGTCAGAGTATACTCTAAGGGGATATATATGCAAGATCAGCTTAGCAATTACAGTGTCATTGTCTGGATTGAACAATGATTGCAGCTGCCATTTAATTCCCATTTGACAAACGCATCACATACTTCTTTAATTCTACGGATAGGTCTTTTAGCTTCTTCTTCTGCCTAGTAATGGAACTAGAACACCGTGTCTGCAGCTTTGTTAATTCCTCCAACTTCAGCTTGTATGAACGATGGGTCTCCTGGCAGATAAATCAAAAGGACACGTTTAACAAAGGCCCCAGAGTAGGCTAAATGTAAGGCTGAGTTGGCATGAAAAGTATCAGCATCTAGGAAACTCAGTTACTATTTCAATCAATTATTCTCAGAAGTCTGATGTGTGGGTAACATGAGACTACCAAATTATAAAATCTAGGCAGGCAAGTTATAAATAATCACAGTAGTCACTCATGTATTGCTTCAATATCCCCTATGTGCCTGCCACCCAATCAGATCATAACAATAAATCTGCTAACATTCCTATGACAGCCAAAATAATCATCACAGGGAAGTGGTTGGAAAATTAATAATTGTTGCAGCATTCATAAAATATCAGTGTATTCTATAAACTAAATACTGCCTGTTATTGTAAAAAATGTCAGATTAGTGAGGTTTTTACTGCTTTTTACTCACTACCAGGCAGGACGTAAGGCATAATGTGTATCAGGGGCACAGACTGAAATACAATGCATTTTGTTTGTGGTGGTTTTGGACAGCTCACCTTCTGTCTAGTGAAACTGTTTTCAGTAGGACGGGAAATGAGAAATTCTCTTGCAAATCTCAAGATTGCAAGAAAAAGCAACAAGGTTCTAATTCTTCTACATTCTATCCAAACTCAAGAAAAATAATGTTTGGTCTGTACCAAAGTCAATCTGTTTCTTTTGGTGAGAAGCAGTCAGCCAAATATCATTATGAGACAGTGATAAATTGTTGGGAAAAGGTGATTCGGTGCATCTGGCCAGTACTTATGATGCTGCAGTTCCATCCTGGAGATTCCCTACAACTGTAGCTGAGTATCACCCTTATTCATCATAGACCCAGGTTAGGTTTACCAAGTTAACTTTATCACTGGTACTACTGCAATGCTTCATTAATATCACTCTCAGCTTACATACTTTACTTGTTGCCTCCACTCTTCTCCACTCCACTCAGATGTTTTTCCAGCTGTTACATGGCTTAGCCAAAGAAAATAGAGCTATGTTCACTTATATAGAAAAACACACAATGGCTATGTAACAAAGCGGGCCCTGGCTACATCTGTTGGTCCCAGTATATAGCAGCAGATTATTGTCTTTTATTTTCTTGTCTTGTTTAAACAACTGCTGCATTATGGACGTCTTGTGAGCAAGTAAACAGACAAAGACTTCCATAGTTATACCATTTCAATGAACTATTCAAAGCAGAAGTCCAGGCAGACAACTAAACTCACAGTTTAAAACAATATATAGGATGATTTTTTACAATGCAGCACACATAAATGGTTGAACCTTCTTTTTTCTGAATGATGCAGAATAGAGGTTTACAGGGGCCCGATATAATGACAGATTCGGGATTTAACGCTGAACTTTAGGCTTCTATAACAGACAATAAATCTGATCAAAAAATGATTTACCGATAATGGATATGTGGTAAGTAGTGTATGTACCTGAATATGACCTGAAAATCTCCTCTTGGCAGTCCCAGCAGGGGTGGCATGTGAAAGGAAGAATCAGAACAAGAAGCCAATTCATGTGCTTACAAAAAGCATGCTCATAGAAAAGAATGCAGAGTGAGCTCATCATTGCACTGCTTCTCCATTTACAGTCACAGCCTGGGGTAGGTCTATGACAGCTGGGGATCAAAGGAAGTAGGCGGAATGATGCTGGACATCAGACTGAGGACATTAAGTGGCAACAAAGTAGTTGAAGCAGAGACATCTCTGGATTTATGGTGAATATGGAGTTGTGCTCAGATCATAAAAGAGCTGCACTATTTTATGTTTACCCTACCACTGTACAGTAATCTGAAATGGGGTGTGATGGACCACTGGTCCATGAGCAGGGTGCATTGGAAGGCCATTTAGAATGAATGCACTACAATGCACCAATACAAATTATTTACATTACTATGTAGTGCAGAACTGTGGAAAGTAAAGCATGTAGTAATGTTATGCACAAATGTGAACCCAGCCTGTAATAAACAGGAGTCCTTTCATTCCATACTGCTGGCCCTCTGAAGGTTGCTCCACTCATCCTACACTGCTCACTTTAACAACTTGAAGAACTGAAACTCAATGGGCTGTATTTAAAAATAAATCAGGGAACCTGAAATTTCCCAGTGGGAACCAACTACTGCTATTGAAACACATGGACCTGGAAGCTTCCCACGAAGGAATGTCTGATTCCCTGTTTAATAAATAGAGCCCTAGGAGTACTGTCAGCTTGATATCAGTCAGCATGTGAGTGCTCAGCATGATTGTCAGGGAACTGAAGCCACCATTGATTAGGTATAAATCCAGTGCAATGCTGGATCACAGAGGAACTATTGAGGACTTCTTGTAGAATCCTGGTTAAGAAACAATTCTTTTAGGATTCATAATAGGTTCAAGGGTAATCATCTGCAGGCATATTTTTTATACAGTGCTGTGTAATATTGGTGCGTTATAAATAAAAAGTTATTTATAATATTTCATTTTAGTCCAAAAAAAATACATTTTAATACTATAAAAAATAAAGCGTAAAAGTGGACCTAATACTTTTAGGTTTATGAGTGTTCCTCTGTGAAACATAGCAACAAGTTATCAAAAGCAATTTAGTTGTCACTATAAATAAATAAAAAAGCTCTGCACATGATCTTGCAAAGTGACCCTTGAAGAGATTACATTAAAATGGCATCCTAATACTGGTGCTGTGCTATATAAAGGTGAGGTGTAAGATGAGCCCTATCAGAAGAACAAGACACTTCTGACAACCAATAGCTGTAGGAAAACTCAGTGCCAATCCTGACCAACTCTGGCCCCAGTGCCCTTTGTGAAGACATTACTCTATGAAGTCCTTGCACAACTGCATGACGAGGAATATTGAGGACAAAGTGCAGACCTCTCAGTGCCTGGTTGTGTCACCAAGAGCTCTCTGTCTTCCCCACAAGGCTTTTTTTTTAAGATCACATATGAGTTAGCAATTTATTGACAGGGAAGAAGTTAAGGCTTGCAATTCTGTTGAAGATGATAATAACTAGACAACAGATAATCTTCTCACAAAAGTGCAAAGTTTAAACAGGTAACAGTGTTGCCAGTGTGTTTAGTTCACACAAGATAACATTACACGTGGGCTGAATAAGGGTTTACCTTCATTCCACCAATCATTTTCCCTAGAAAAAGCAGCACTTATTCCATCAAATGGTGTTATATATTTATTGTTATTGGATTTAGTACTTGATTGCCTAAATGGATTATAAATTAGTATAATTTAGCTAGTTGTTGTGCAGCAGGTGCTTTGTGTCAGTAATAAAACTTCCAAACTGGGTTCAGTGGGAGATGTACAAAACATAAAGTATGAATTCTGCCATTTTTATCAAATCTCCATGTAGATTCATTTCCAGGTCAGTTTTGATCCTGTGGATAAGAGCAGGTGCTCTTTTAAAGTGTTAATTCATTAAAAATTTGATAGTTCTTACCAGGGTTCACATGCAAGCTTCTGGGGACTTTTTAAAACTGCATTTCCAGGGAAATGGATACACAATTGTGCAAACATCTCTGTCATTCTTTCAGATGGGATTTTATTTTACCAGGGACAGAGAATAATTATTCCCAAAATCAGACTTAAGTTAAAGGAGAATTGTTGCAATGTTTTTACCTTTAGAGTAGTCCGACCATACTCGCATGTTAAACCTCATCTTGACTATATAACAATTTAAGCATGGAAAAGAAGGAGTTAGCCCAGTCTATATATCTCTACAATCAGCAACCCATGGCGACCCTCTCTGCTGTTTAATATGCTACAGTAGGCAAGGTCTGGTATGGTACAGAAAACAGGGGAAATGTTCCCATTGCATTAGCCATTGAGGCAGTGGGAAGGGGATGCAGGGGTAGAGTTTGGAGGGCTCAATCAGTAATAGTATGGGCATCCATGATCAATGTAACATATCAATCAAATATCAGGAATACCCTAGCTGAAAACATGTAGTGCACCTCCATCTATAAACTTTGCCATGTTATGTCATTCAAAAAGACGTTTTTAATCCTAAAAAATGCAGGTTTTATTAAAATAATAATAGTAAACCTGCCATACAGAACCTTGTTCATTCATTTCTTGTTACAGGGTGACATAGGTTCCCAATTGTGTACTGTTTTGTCACATGCACCCCTGGAGGAGACCACAACCTCTAACCTGACAAACATGGAGAGGGCTGAAAGAGGTAGAAGATCAGAACAGAAATGGAAAAATGTTTATAGATTATGCGGAGAAGTGGAAATTATTTATAAATGAATGTCCATTCAGCTAGGTTTAAATGGATGAACATAAAGAACTAAACCAACAGTCAGAGGTAAAATTCTGCACCTGCCATGTTCCTGGCACAGCACAATTTAGTGATTTCATAACACCTATGTTATTTCATTGTGCTACAGATGGCAAAATGAAGACTTTTTCATGATCCTCTGTGGCCGACTGTGTCTCAGTGCTGCAACCAAGTCTCCAACAGCCGCGATATCAGTAATCGTATCTTCCATCTCAGGTACAACAAGAAATCTGTGACTTCTGTACAATAAGGCCAATTTAGTGTCAGGGTGTAAATCGGGACCCCCGGGTATTTACCCCTTAGAGGTATTTACATAAAACACCTGACCCCACTTCCCCTCAATGTACAACCCAGTCATTTTATCCTCCATAAACACAATTCCTCTACTCGAGTCTATTTATAAAGCGGTGAATAGGGCATTGACTGAAACATTCCCTGGTGAAGAATCTTCCAGCTCCTTATATTTCAATGGCAGTACCTGATTCTTAATATTTCAGTGAACGCCAGATTCACCGACTTGTCCCTTGCACTTGGGCACTGGTTCTTAAATAACCAACATCTGCAGCTGGTGGCAGTGGCAGTACTGGACGACTCACCTACCACCCCCATTCATTCTCTATGGGGCTGCCGCAGGTAGACGCTGCAGAGGTTCCCTGGCACGAGGAAGTGGTAACTGCACCACAACCATACCACCAGTCTGACCATAGCCAATATATTTTTCCTGACATATTCAACATATAAAAATAAATAGTCCTCATTGCAGCCCATTAAAGCCTGCACACTTTCTACACTGCCTGCCATACGGAACATTGTATTTATAACCCCTCCATAACAATAAGCCTGCTCACACTCATCAGCACACTGTGTACCCCTGCACTGCCACAGTTGCCATGACGACTTCCTCCTCTGACCCTCTCTCCATAAAGCATCGTAGGCTGTGGCGACTCCACCAATCACTAAAGAGCGGGGCGGGGCCAATGTCACACGGCCCTGTGTACACAGCTCGCAGAGCGTGTGGTGCATTGTTCGCTCACCTGCATCTCATTGTAATGCTGCTGCAGCTCTTCCCATTCCCGCACACAATCACGGAGCCCCGCAGAAGCCATGTTGCCCCGATCGGGGACAGCTCACTTGTGTTCAACCCAGCGCATCACTTCCTGATTACTCCTTTGCACCAATTGTGACCGGCTGACACGCCCCCTCCTTGGCAACAAATCGGAGCACTCAACAAGGAGGCTTCTGCGGTCACGTGCTTTGGGGAAGTTGAAGGGTCTTCCCGCCTAGTGGTGTGCTCAGTGTTGTGAGGAGAGGAGGGGGAGCACTGTACATAATGTACGCAGACAATGTGTCATCACACACTGTATGCTATGCCCAGCGTCTGTATCATCATTTATTGCCCATTTCATGGCTTTATACTTTCCGGAATATACAAATACATGAGCTGGAGCTACAAAAACATGCACTTAGGTTAATTGGCTTCCCCAAAATTGTCCTTAGACTGTAATAAAGACATATGACTATGGTAGGGACATTAGATTGTGAGCTCTTTTGAGGGACAGCTAGTTATATGACTATGGACTTTGTACAGCGCTGCATAATATGTTGGCGCTATATTAATACTATATAATAATAAAAGGCTTCTGCTTGTCTATTTGCTTGTCATATTTTGATCAGCGTATTTTCTTTCAGATCCCCATCTAGTTCCCCTGGCTATGGAACCTCTGGCTGCAGCTTTTCGGACAAACCCAGACATAAAAGGAGTTCAGACTCGATATAGAACATGAAAACATGTTATTTGCCGATGATTTGTTATTGTCCTTATCATTTTTATCATTATTCTTACACATGAAAATGCATACAGAACGATGCTCCATTGGTACATGGTCCCGCCCGGACTGCGACAGGCACTTTTCTGCTTGTTTGGTGGGAATGTCCTGTCGTTAAGTGTTTATGGATTTGCATGTATAATCATCTCTGCACTATACTGCATATTACTATACGCAAGAATCCCAGGGAAGCATTACTACACAAATCTGTCCCTTCAGTTCATGCAAACCGGTTGATTTCCCATTTATTTCTCGCAATTAGACTAGTCATAGCATCAGCTTGACGGAAACCCACGTTGAGTTTCGCAGCTGTTATTTCACATATCACAGATACTATAATTATGGAGAGGATGACTGCTGTTGTTAGGGATTCCCTTCCTGGTTTCTATGAAGTATGGACCCCTGGTTGGATCACCATACTCCACATGATCTTGATACCAGGTTGTTACATCTTCGATTGTGCTACATGTATAATACTTTTCAATTCTGTGTCTTATGGCCTTCAGATTGTCTTATTTTGTCGTTGTTATTACTGTTACTTTTATTGCTTTTCCTTCTTTTTATTTCAATGAAGATTCTTGTTGTTTGTTCATGTGTGTTTTATTTTTTTGTTTTATTGGTAATACAAATGTCTGTGTTGTTTATTAAAATTTTAAAAAATTGTATAAAAATGTATTGAAAACAGATTCCCCCCTCTAGGTGTCATCTCTATGTCAGTGATAGAGTGATTACTACATCTGTACAGAAATAAGTGCAGTATATCTTAGTAATAAATTCCCTAATCAGTACACAAAATTACTGATTGGTCCTGGCAGAAATGGACTTCGCTCAGACCACCTCCCTTTCTCCTTATTTATACAGCATAGGGGAGGTGGTGTGTGGATCTGAGATGGCTGGTTAGACATCTTGGGATATTATATGTACTTTAAAGTGAACTTGTCACATTAACATTGGCTAAACCTGGCCAACCTGGACCAAACAATGTAATACGCACCTGTTCCACCACCTGTGCTATGTATCTTATCTTTATACCTGAGCTACCGCTGCAGAAAGATCCTCAGCATGCGACACACATCAAGATTTAATATTTACCTGGTCCCCCTGTGGTGCCTGCTGCTGCCCCCTATTTCACTACTATTCCCTTATTGATGTAGAGCTGGTGAAGGAACAACACAGCCACAGGGGATGAAGAATTTTCACACTGCCAGTAGTTTTGAAAGCAATTCAAAACTGCTGCAACTTTGCTGGAGGTCAAGACTTCCACCAGAAATTTCTAGTCTCCAGACTAGGTAAACCTCATGGCCCTGCTTCCCTATGTCGAAAGTTCAAGCATTGCCAAGGTCAAGGTTTTATGATCTGGTCCTGGTACAGAAATACCTCACTGATGGCGGCCTGCTGGAGGGGATAGAGCGTGACCCAAATCTGAAGAACAGAGTATTAATGGGTTAGTAGAAGGTACATGAGGGGTATCAGGCATCTAATAAACCTTAATCTGTGTCAGATGCTGAGAGTTTGACTGCAGTAGTAGTAAAGCTAACATTTGTATTACAGTTGGTTGAATAGATGAGTATGAATGGGTTTTTTTGAACCAGTCACTTCACTGCCCTTTGTCTGTAATCTGATGATCCTGGAACACATCAACTACTGATGTGAAACGAATGGATGGAAATGAATTTCAGTATGACTAAGTTTCTGACAGTTATCAAATTCAGAAACCTATATGTGATCAGTGCAGGAAACAAAGACAAGGAAATATACATCTCCAGGACATCTAATAGCACTCTCCTATAATCCCTTTATTAAAAGTTTATGTTTTTCACATCAATCTGATCATACTGTTCTCTACTTACCTACAACATTACTGTCATCACTGTCCCGAGAATTTGTCCTGTGGGCATAAACCTATATTTAAATAGTTTTTCTTTAATTTATTAAAAATGGGTCACAAAATGTCCACAACACTTTAGAAATGACTGAAAAATATGCAACTAACCCTGGCCCATGGAAAAGTTGCCACAAAGCAAAATGTTTCAAAATCTGATCTGGATAGTTACTGACCAAGGACAAACAGAATGAAACATTGTAAATATAAATTAAATGTTTATACATTTCCATGACTGACAGTTATAGTAGTTACATTGTTGCTTCATAGCAGTGAATATCAGAAAATGAGTGTCCCTGAAACTTACTTGTCTTGTGTTCAATAAAAATAATGAAATTTAATATATTTAGGGCTATTAAAACCTAGGTTCTGATATATCTGTGATTTGGTGTCCCAAAACTGTCTTTTCCCATTCTGAGAGCTGCTGCACAAACCCTCTGTTTGGTCTCATGTTGGTCTTGCATTTACGAACATGGCTCCAAGCCTCCTGAAAAGAAAAAAAAGCATGAGATGAGTTTGTCAGAGCACGATCAACCATAGAATTTTTTGGTAAAATAATAAGCAAAATGTGCATGTCATGATAGTTATATTGAAAAAAAATATCCATAGGCAGTATGATAAAGCAAAATGATTCCATGGTTTTGTGCTACTTCCCAGATTTTGTTTGGATCTACAAAAGTGATAGCAAAAATGAAATCATCATCATTATATGCTCTTTTCTATGAGCTTGTCACTGTTATGGATTGGGGAGTCTCAGAATTGTTTATTGATAGGCACTTTAAAAAGCTAGGTGTCTGTGCATAGGATAACCTGAGATAATAGGAATAGTTATTGCTTTATTTCTTCCCTGCATTTAACTGCATTAGAAGGTAACTGTATAACGGTGGTTCATACGACTTGCAGATGGTGCCAACAGCATAACCATATCTGTTATGGATCCACAAGAAATACTCCCCTCAAAAATGTCAGGATAAGCTTTGAGGGCCCTGAGTTAAAACTTACAAAATAAATAGGATCAATCAGTTTAATAATTGGATAAATATATGGATCATGCTTGCAATATACAGCTCCGACTAACTGTCCAAAAACATGGCAGGCAGTTTAGTGTTCTAACTTTTCCTGTGTTTTCAGTCAAATCAATCTGCCACTTTCCTTGAGTTTTAAGCGAGCAGACAATAAAAATTATGTACCATAAATAACGACAATGTTGCTAGTACTATTGGTTATCTGGCCAGTAACACTGGGGGAAGACTAAAACCAAATGTGACAAAATATAGTAGATGAAAGTTGATCATAAGTGCCACAAGATAAAAAGCCAAGTGTATGGCAAATATAAGAGTTGCCTGGTGCAGGGGTAGTATAGTTGGCTTGGTGGCTAGCACTCTCACTTCTGCAATTCTGGGTCCTAGTTTTCAGTTTGGGCCAGGACAAGCAGGACAAGCAATCTGCAAGCAGTTTGCATATTCTCCCCATGTTCTTGTGGGTTTCCTCTGGGAAATCCAGTTTCCCCCACACCTCCAAAAACATGCAGTTAGGTTTATTGGCTCCCCTAACCTCCCTAATCGTATTCTTAATTGTGGCTCAGTGTGGATTTTCCATACCAAAAGCGGTAACCCTGAGCCACACTCAGGGTGGAAATGCCAGGGAGTTCAAAACTCCTACCTTGTTTCCACGTTCCAGCACCCTCCTCCAGCGATGCCCGGCATCTTCATCCCCTGGCGATGCCAGCTGGCATCTGCGTCCCCAGTGTGTGAACGTAGGGAAGCAGATGCCGGCTGGCCGCGAGTCTTAAGCTCGAAGGTGGGACCATTACGCAGGTAAGATTTTTTGATGTACCGTGTGTGTGAATAAGTGAAGGATGGTGTGAATTGCCAGGTGTGACATGGTATAAAACCTTGATAAAAAATAAACTACATAAAATAAAGAGTTGCAGGTGATACAGAAGTCTTTAAGTGGTTGTAGGTAGGATATTCAGAATTTTTGAGGCTATGCATAAATCCTGCTATTAAGACTGGGTGGTATATATATTCTTTCAACATTTTTTTGCTCTATTTTATGACTTTGGGATTGGTATCTTTTGTGCACAACTTTCTTCTTTACCTGTTTTCAGTTATTTGGGAAGGATAGGCAATGATCTTTGCCACAGCCGATCCTTGTTGCCCTAAGCACTTGCACTCTGACAGCCTTTATCCCACAGATGTAATTGATCAAATGTGCCCCTCTGAAGAAAAGGAATGCTAACTCCACTATTACCTGAAGTGTCCATCTTCTGGAATGGATGAGATATGCTATAATCACAGCACTGCTTCGACTGATCCCCAGCGTAGAGGAAACAAGAACAGCAGAGTTTGGAGCCATGTGACAGTCTAGAAAAAAAAACGTGAACAGTGATCCTGTAAATTCCTACAAGCACTACCCCTGCAAATTTATATAACAAGCATGTTTTATGTACATGTCCTACATAACGGAGAGAACCGGTGTATAAACACTAGTTCACAGGATAATTAAACTACTATTATTATTATTATTATTCTTTTCTTTTCAACAAAACATTTATGGCCAAAAATATTTGCAATATTCTGTTTTTTCCACCTTATCAACTGCTACTAATCATTGATCCATAACAGTCACACAACCGATATCAAATACACACCACTTAGTCAATGCTAATAAAAATGACAGAAGGAGTGATAACGCCTTGATTTATTCTGTACAATTACAACTTCCCTGTAAAAGAATAGGCTGCCTTGCCTAATAAAATAAATAACATAACAAAACATAGTTATTGCAATATTATCAATCTCAAATGATTTCATTTGAAAACCAAAGGTTAGAAATTAATGTAGCAGTTCCATAAGGGTATTCCACATTTTGTAAGGAGTAATAATGTTAAAAGGAATCTCTTATTTAAAGGCAAAAAGCTCAGTAATTAACCCTTTGGGTACTATGTTAGCCAGTCATGGCACTCACAACCTTATTCTGACAACACCCCCAACACACCGGGCAAGGACACTGCCTGTTAGATACCAAGGAACAAATAGAAAAGTTTTAACAATTACCTATAAAGTCACAAATGGTTGAAAAGAACTGAAGGAGATCAGAATCACATGAATCTGGCACTGAAATGTGCAATATGGGCATTGACCTGAAAAAATCAATTGCAAAGGTTATAAAATATTACATTGAGTGCCTTTATTAAATACCCCAAATGTCCTTTGAAGCATATTGGTAAAGTTGATCAACTTCTACCAATGAAGTTCTCTAACTTTCACTCCTGTGGAAAGTTAAACAATCCATTACAATCTTGGCAGGGCAAGCTATTTTTTACCACCAGTGGGTTGTCTCCAGGCCAGATGATTCAAAATGTGCCCTGGAGGTGGCTGTCTTGGGATCCAATGAGGCCATGTGACATCTGTCTCTTTGTGGTCTTTGGGTGGTCAAATTCTATGTTTGCTTTCTTGCAAGCTGTTGTTAGGGCACAGATCAAAGTTGGAGTGGTTGTTTTAAATGTCAGGGAAGTCCCTAATGGAAGGAAAAATCTTATTTCTCATGTGGATATTTATTTTGAGACCTGCAGGAGTTTTGGATAATAATAATTGGATTATAAGGATTGGGAGGCCTTACAGGTGTTAGCCAGGAATAGGCTCCACTATATATGTATATATATATATATATATATATATACTCTAGTTAGGCAAAACAATGGCTAGGTTCCTTCATATTATCTGGACCAGCCCGGAGATTGAGCCTTTTTTGGTGGTGGAAGTTGATCTTGTTTCGCCCTCTACATCCACTTTCCATCCAGAGCTCCTTCTATTTACTGGTTTTGGATGTGCCACACAAAAGCCACATCTAGCGACGTAAGCTGCAATGCATTATTTTTTTTTCTTGGGTTTAGATACAATTTAAAACATAGCTGCAACATAGCTTTAATACTGTTACAGGTGGCGAAAAAAGGGCTTATTTAAATTAAATTCATAAGTCAACAGGAAAAAGAAAAATCTTCAGAGCAGACAAGCAGGGCATAAAGAATTATATATTTAAAAACACAAGTACAGCTAATGCCTTATTGCATTGCAAACTAACAGGTCCTAATGATAAGGCTGTCATTACAAAAATACATCAATAAATGTGTACTGCCTCCCTGCTCTGAGAACCTATATTTTCAGCCTAGGTTAGGAGGCTAGGACACTGAGGAGGCACTGCTGGTGGATGGTAACCTGGGTCCCTAGGGGCAGCAGGGCTATTGCTTTCCTAAATAATTCCATCTTCCCTCTTCTAGACATCCAATATCTGTGCATTCTATAATCAGTCAAAGGGATATATAAAGCAGTGAATTCACTATTCACCAAACATTCCCTGTTGGATAATTTTTCAGGTCAGTGTGTTTTCAACTGCAATGATTAATTCTCCACCATAGAATTATAGACATTTCCTCTATATTCTTTCTTTACCCTTTGCACATCCTATATCATTCATGCCTTTTGCAGTTGCCATAATGCACAGTGTATGTAGTGATAATTTTGTACTAAATATCCAAGGTCATGTGTCACTAATTAGCTAGTTTAAATTTTAGGGACATTAGCAGGCTTTATATTATGATGCAGACGCTTGTGCTACATATCCTGTTCAACTTTTGTGTATTTTTTATGTTTTTAATGTATATACTTACAATTGTATAGGCTCTAAAGAAACATTAACTTCAGACTTAATCTTAAGGTCCTTGTGAATGTGATGGTCATTGGCTTGGCTTTGGTCCCCCATGTAAAGTAAACCGTGTATAATTTCAATAGGATATGGCTGAAAGTCATCTATTTCCTAAAAGAACAGAACAAAAAACAAATGTGCTTTTATGTGTTATATACTACCAACAATGTTTATGGTGATACATTGAAAGAAGGTAAAACTTTAATTTTTTTTCTGCAGTGAAATATTTCCAGGAATTAAGTATTCCTTATGATGCGGATCTCTCATCTATTTTCATTGAAGATTTGGGAAAATACAGCAAATGTGTTACCTAACTGAAAAACCTAAATCTGTGTATGATCAATTATGTTAAAAGATACTTTAGCACATAAGCTCTTTTATTATATCAGGCATATCAAAAACACTGCACATATGACCTCATACCACTTCCCTCCCTGTGCACTGAGAGTTACAATCATCGACCCAGTAAAATCGAAAATTATTTAAGGCAAAGAATTATTGGGTCTTATTTTCTCCAATGTTTAATGGGGCTGTT
Organism: Pyxicephalus adspersus; assembly: GCF_032062135.1. NCBI lineage: Eukaryota > Metazoa > Chordata > Amphibia > Anura > Pyxicephalidae > Pyxicephalus > Pyxicephalus adspersus. The sequence goes on along the minus strand of NC_092858.1, from coordinate 85,855,437 downwards.
GTAACAATGTAACACTATGACCGCTCACACGATGATGGGCAGCAGAAGGGGATGATCTGTGTGGATCTATTTAGATGATCATATAGAATACTGAATAGGATCTGGAATTTACATGACTGTGTCATCTATGAGCCAAAATCTTATTTCAGAAGATGTTGACCGTTTGTAGTGCCTGAACAAAGATGGATCCATCTTTGGGACAAAAGTGGACGAAGACATGTTGGGGGAAGTCCAGTGATCTCTGTTTTACGCTTACAAATAACAAAGCATGTAACATGAAGATTTCATTACCAATATGGCCATTTTGACACAACTTAATTTGTTTGTGACTTGATAGAATAACCAAAAAAATAGGTCTACTCCTGAAAATACACATTCTTACATGCCTTGGCATTAAGGTGTGTTTGACATACCTGTGGCATCCAAAAGACCTTTTGTGACCTAAAGAAATGGTAGTAAGCAGAGAATTCCTCATAGCCTCCTCTGAGAACCAGTACAGGCTTATGGCAGACTTGAGAGATAACTTTTGCACACTCTAGGGCTGGACCTGTGAAAGGTTTAAAAGTTAACCCTTTAATACACTGTTACAGCTTAAATAAATCTAATATGTCACATATGTAATCCAAGTAACAAATATATTAGTAACATTTTCTTGCCTTCCCCTTCCAAGGAATTGGTCCGACTATCATACACAACACAGTACTTCATGCTAGCGAGTTCAATAGACTCAGGTAACAAAAACTGCATGGATTCATCCTAAAAATAAAAATAAAGAATTACTTAAAACATTGTCAGAAGAACAAAACACAATTTCAAAGGCATATTTGAAAGTGAGAACAGAAAGATGTAATAACCTTGTGCCATGTAGAGCACAGCAATCTCTTCAAGGAATGAGTATTGATCCAAATCAGACACATTGAAAAATAGGAATAACAGACCAGAGTTGAAGAATTCTCTGGCAGGGAAAAGCCTTCATTTATTTACCTGTTTTTCTGGAGTTCTTTAAAGTTGACCTCTAGGCATTAAGAAACACCAATACATACGCATATGTGTTCATTGAATAATAATTAATCAAAATTCATATCATATATTTTTAAAATGCAACTACTGATATTTCCTGAATTTAACATAGAACCAGCCTCCTGCAGTCCAATCAACTTTATTTTTATAATGCCAACATATTACACAGCGCTGTACAATAAATAGGGGTTGCAAATGACAGACAAACACTAACAATGACACAGGAGGAGAGGACCCTGCTTGAAACAGTTCTCTATGTTGTGTTAAGCACATGTGTCTGAACAACAATTGTGCTAATTTATTTGCAGATTTATTAGTACCTTGTGTCTGATTTATTACCACTCTCCAAGACTGGAGAAGATAAACAATCATGGGTGAACCTGTGTGATCCAGAAAACTTGGAATACATTTCCTAAAAATCATTTGTTCTTAGTTGGCAAATTGTTTAAATCCTGGACCAATCAATTTCAAGTTTGCTGGATCACCAAGGTTCACACATATTAGTATATATTCTCCAGTCTTGGAGAGCTTTAATAAATCAGGCCTATTGTGAAGTCTATTTAATAATATATAGTATAAAAGTATGGCAATCTCTACACTAAGACCAAATCAAAAAGTAGACTAATAAAATCGTTAAACTCAAAGAGACCAGCTGTAAAGCTGACTTCTAAGCACAGAATTTATAAACAAAATAAAGAAGCTGAAATGCCTCTTGAAGGATTTGTAAATAGCTCCACTCGTCCCCAGGAACATTCAGCCCTTTCATACACTGTAGTCAGTCAGTGACATGATTTTCTCTGTTGCTGTTAATTAATACGGTTAGGTCACCCACCTGCCCCAAGCATGGCAACAATACAGAACAACTGACCGGTGCCCTAATGCTGCCCCGACTTCTTCTAATGTACACAGATAGGTAATTGTGCACTGGAGATCCAATATCTATATCAGGTACACAAGGTGGATTTCAAATATATTTCATCATTTCTTTTTAAAAACACATAATTGCACTCACTGGTGTTCCTTATATCTTTCTGAAATGTATCTTTAAGTTACACTATGCTTCAACAGCAACTAAACATAACCAAATATAGTTTGCCACATTATAGGCTGGAATGCAACTAAATTATAACTAGGAAGTGTATGCTCAACGTGGCCATATATTAACCATGTGTCCTTAATATTCTTTAATCAACTCAGAGGTCATACAGTATTATTTTGAGAAGCCCTCCATGTTCTGGACAATGACCTCCAGCTGTGGACATGTCACACTCGTACTTATAATGTATAAATAATTGGCAGTTTGTTTACCAACATCTCTAACCTCTATAATAACTGACAGTTAAATATAAAAAAACAAATGGAATCTTTAAATCCTCTTTATCTTTTTATCTAACTGTTTTCTTTAGTGATTTAATGATAAACCTGGCAATGATTCTGTTGGCACGGTGGTGTTGCACTTTGATTAATAATAACATTGTCCTGATATATAGAAGTACATGATGCCTATATTGTAAGGACACGAGGACAAAATTTATCATACAAAGCACAACCAGTGCAGAAAAAAGCATTCACTAAGTATGATTTCCTATGAATACCTGTTTGACTCTTCTTCCAGTTATAACGTGACTTTCATTATATTCTCGTTTGGATCGGGCATCTGGAAGGCAACAATGTACAATATTATGACAAACTGAATACAATAAAGTATATTAGACCTAAACTAAGAATGCACTGGGGGTAATGTTTGATTGGATGTCAGATTGCCTGTTTTATAAATATAGACCTATGACATTTCTTATTATCTTGACATTATATATAGTAATATAAATCTACAAGTGGTTCTGAAATCTAAATTATAGAAGCCACATTGCATTTCTTTTCCTACCCCAAAAATAAAAATGACCAGTACTTACCCAACAGACATAAATAGTTTGGTTCAGCAAGCCTTGAGAACTTGGTTGACTGGTTCAAGATGTTGTATAATTCTGTGGACGTACATAATGCCAACTCCCCCATGTTTCTGGAACATAACAATAAGGTTTTTGTTGTAAAGTAGATCTAACTATATGAAATTTAGTTTGCTGCAGATCTTCTCCAGTGTCTTTCTGTATATGTGCACACAACCTCCAGCTATACATGATTGCCTTGGAGCATTTTGAAAGCCATAGAAGTGAAGGAGGTCACAGCACTCATACAGATTAGGTTGATGTACACATGTGCAATATTTATCATTGGAAAGGATCTTTGATGATCCTTTCCAATGTCTTTCCAATCACCGTTCCGCTTTATGGAGAGGAGTGAGGGAGAGCACCCCGCTGCTCTCTCTCTCCCTTCACTTTCATTACGATCATTCGTCGTCCATTGTCTGTAGATTGTCTGCCAGGATGGTTGTCCGGACAATGGACGACGAGCACTCTACACATGCAAGATTCTTGTCCGATATCGACCCTGAGCCGATTATCAGACGAGAACAATTGCACGTGTGTACGTAGCCTTAGACCCGGGACCCTGCTAACTCTGTATACATAGACTGTGCAGCATTGGACCAGGTTGGACAGTGAAGGTAAGTACTTTATGAGCTAAATGTTTGACTCTTCTTTATTGCTCGATTTCAAGGGGTTCACTGGGAAAATGCAATTATGTTGCCTTGATAAAAAAAAAAGATATATAGCCAGCCTGTAAAAAAGGACATTTTGTATGCAACATTGTGACCTTGATGAGTTTGATGTGCATCAAAAACACGGGTCAAACTCAGTTCATATTCCCATTTCAGTCAATGGTACATAGTGTTGATGAAAGTTCCAAGTCTACATTTCTCTTCTTGCAGCTGCTGAGAGAAAACCCAGATTGTAGAGGGGAACCCATTATCCAACACACCTGGAAGTGGTGATCAGCAATGGTGACAGTATGTAATAATAATAAAAACAAAGATATAACTTACCACCCATCAGGTAGGTGGATAATAATGTGCATCAAAATAAATTATTATACAGGTTAAATCTGAGCCACAACTGTACTGTGTCCATACATTGATGGTCCCCTTAATATTACAAGCTGTGTGTAATACATATCAATGTATTTGGCACAGTCACTGATATAAACACTAGTTAGCCACGATGGTGAAGGTCACTTACCTGGATGGGTGGGAGGTTCCTGCAGACACACCAGCAGGACTGCACTGCTTGCATGGTTGCTAGGGACGCTGTATTGGTAACTATGAAGAACAATAGAGGACCTGTGGCCCAGGGGATGTCTCACTACCACGTGACTTCGGTATATCATTGTCTTCCCAAACCGGAAAGGCCTAGTAATAATATAAGCAGATCGCGGTAATCAATATATATTTATTTACAATCAGTTTTATTACTCAGATCACAATGTACAAGACGAAAGAAATTAGAAAATACGTCATTGACCGTGCTACCAAACAGCGCATGCGCGAAGTCCGCCTTTATCTTTGACGGGAAGGTCACGTTGGACGTCAGACGCTCTAGTAGGCTCCGCCCCTTTGCGTTGGCTCTGTCGCTGCTGCTGGAGGTCGTTGAAGTCACAGAAAGGCTCAGTGTGTGTTAGTGCTTCCCTGCTGTCACCGTCATGTTCTCTCGTATCGCCAGACCCGCCGCATCCGGCCTCGTCAGAGGACTGTCCACCAGCGCTCAGGTGCCTGTCCGGGGCATTGTGCCGGGGGGTTGGGGACTGGCGGGGCTTCTATTTCTCATAGTAATGGCCTCTATTACTGCACCTGGCTGTGTGCCAGCTCTGTATGCATGGGCTTCTATGGGCGGCATGGGCACACGTCTACTAAATGGCTGCAGCATGGTGCCAATATATCACACGCATGTCTATGAGCAACGAGGCATAGCGGCCATTTATTGCTATTGTCTGGGTGCTGATAATGATTTAACCTTATTTTGTTGTGAGTGATGCCCCTCACTTGTTCTATTCACATTGTTATTGAAAATTAAGGGGAGGGTAAATCTTAAGATTTCTAAATAGAGGGGAAATTCAGTAAATTGGGGCATAGATCTTAATCCTTATGCTTATTTCAGGTAAGGGTCTTGAAGATCTTTCAATGAAATTTGTATGGCAGGTATTCAGAATTTTTATAGTGTGCCATCAATGACCTTCTCTGTATATGCCGGGGTTTTACAGACTGTGCTCTGTATTGGGCAGCATACACATGTAATATTTTCCGCTCTGGAAATCATCTTTTCCTCATTGTTTCCAGTGACTGATGATAAAATGAGCACTGTACACACAGCACTGTTCTGTCCAATGGGGAGGATGAGTGAGGCTCCCCGCTGTGTTATCCTCCCATGACTTGTATAGCGGTCATTTCTGGATCCAAGAAGGATGTGACCACATGTCAGATTCTGCGACTGCTTGTCTCAGGCAATTGTCATCTGATGTGTGTACATAGCCTTAGTTGGCTTTCAGGTTGGATCCCTTTTCCTCTGTGAAAACTATCTGATCTGTGTGTTTGGTATCTGGGCTCAGAAACTTCTTTGAACCAGTGAACCTGACCTTTATCTTTCTAGCCAAGTGTAACCTGTTTTATGTTCTTTCTATATGTTGCTGAAGTGTATATAGAGAAACTTTCCCTATTCCTGCAGGTAAATGGGGGGTCATATGTAAGTTCACTTACATATGACCCCCAATTTACCTGCAGGAAACACAAGAACTAGAATGTTTGAAAAGTGCTCCTGTTCTTCTTTTCTCCATTCAGCTTCTCCCATGAGATCTTTTTGTAGTTGGAGATCCCCTTCTTACCACACATGATAGCAGAGAACCAAAAAGGATTTGTGGGTTGAAGGCAGAAGGGACTGATATTGGGTCATATGTGTCTACATATTACCTCCCTTTATACCCTGACCCCCACAGTCTTTAATGACACCACTGATGTCCATCAAACTTCACACATCTGCTGCAAAATATTTCCTTATTACTGCCTGGAGAGACAAGAAATGACAGAAAAAAAGGATGGAGAAGATCCTTTAGTTTTCCCTGAAACAGGGCCCCCTGCTGGTAATGGCTACAAAAGTTTGAATTTTCCCTATCACAATGCTCACTAGGTCATATAGAGAAGGTAAAGAGATGGCAATAAAACCCAAAAGAGGTTCTAGTGCTTGCCACTCTATTTATAACACGGGGTAGGGTTTACCCTGACCTTTTAATTGCCACTGAAGAGGCATTGACATTGGCGAAGGTTAGATGTTGCTCTGACCTCTAAGACTTGCCTCTACTCATTGTACTCCTAGTATGGGGCAGCCTTTCTCAGCCTTTATAATATTGGGAGACCTATGAAATGGCATTCTGGGAACCTCTGCTATAATTACTATATCCACAGTATATTAGTGTGTATATTTAATTGGGAGGAATATCACCCTACAGCCAAAAGGATTATTGGAGTCAGTGTCACTGACCAGAGAGTCACAAATTGCTCATTGCTCAAGGAAACCTCTGGAGAAACCCTGGTATAAGGTCTATGGCATGTAATACTCAAGTCCGCCTCCTATGAAGATGGTAGATATCCACCAGTGTCTGCCATACGAATAAAGCAAGCAATAGATAACATTTGATGTAATGCTATCTGAACTGGGGTCTGTATAAAACATTGTGACAAGTTATTTCCAGCAGAACAGGTATTTAATTTGGATACAATGCCATGCTTTTTCTAGGGTCCAAAAAAATTCTACTTTAGAAGCATCCTTTTAGGACCATTGCCTTTAGGAAGCTATAAGTCTTGCAGATCCACATTTAGGGAGGAAAATGACATTTAAGTGCGTGCTTTTGCCCACACTAGGCTGACCCTTTTTAGTGATTTATTAGCAAGCTTGATGAGAAATATGAAGGCTCACATTTTGGATATTTTAAAAATGTATGCTGTCTATAAAAAGGTTGTATATAGCTCCCATGGCCAAATGCCTAAATGATTTGACCATTGTGTGAGATTACAACTTTCTACCTCACGCTCAATAGTAAGAATTGAATCTGCCAGGTCTCCCTGGATATAACATTGATGAAGACACACCTGGCTTACCATTCATGCTACTGCTAACTATGGTTCAATCAATCACATGCTTGATAACCAGAATAAATTGATTGATGTGCACAGTGAGCTCAAAGGTTACTGGTGCATGACTTGGCAAATAATAGTTGGCAGTTTTATATATTTTTTTTTTTTTATGTCTAACAGCCAATACTTCTATAAGGGAGTGTGAAGTCATCCAGTTGGATCCTTTGCATCTATCTCTCTGTATTGGGGGAAGCTGTAGCTCCCTAAGCTAACACTCCAATATGGGTTATTTTCAGCCAGCCAATCAAGTCTTATTATTTTAATGTTATATTTGGCAAATTGACCATTTTTGATTCTTTGTAAATGAAGTATATGGTATTAATGGAAATGAGAAGGTTCATTAGGCTAAGATATAAGATGTCTACATTGAAGAGCAGCAGGAAAGTTTGGGATTTACATGCAGATTCATAAGGGTACAGGGTAGTACATTGGCAGCTCATTTGTAACCCCTGCATTTCTTTGCATTATAGTAAGAAAATTGGATGGTTCTAAAATGATTAAAGCTTCTATGCTGTGGTCTATGATCGCAGTCACTTGTATATGAATCATGCGGTCTCTTAAAGCAACTTGGTGGTAGTCAAGAAAAAATGCGTAGTGATGGTAGTCAAGAAAACGATTAGAAGAGCCTTTAATGGTGTAACAATAAATATTTTTTTAAGGTTCTGTGCATCACTTGTAAGAAAAAGAACAATAGAAGCTGTGAATAATATCACTTTGAGAATTCTAGTTCTCAGGCTGTCATGCTAATGGTTTGTCAATGCACTGGTTGACTCAAACATATGAAGAGTTAAAGCAGCTAAACTAAAAAAAAAAAATACACCTGCCTTTAATCCTGCAGATCCTCAATGGAACTGGTTCTTCCCTCAATCTCGTCCTGCGTAATCCTGGAATTCCTCACAGAGGAAGTGCCAGGCGTGGCTATCTTCTCTTCCGTCTTTTTTCTCAGTCACCCGAGATCGCACTGCGCAGGTGCGAGAGCGGGTGATGTATCCACTGTAAAGGGTAAAAAAAGAGCCACAGCGCATACGTGAGATCGGCATGGAAAAATGCCCCTTTTGTGCATGCCAGAGATCAGGGCATGTGCAAAAGGAGCAGCTAAAGCCTCCTAGGATGCATGATGTAGATATCCCTGGAGGCTCTGTGCTCCCAAAAAAGCGTACCTATACTCAACATTTTTACTTTTCATAGAAGGGTAGACAACCCTTTTATATACAGTAAAATATAGAGTTGTTTTTTGTGCAACACACTTTTTAAAAAAAAATAAATAAATAAAGGGGGCAGCACCATCCCATCAAGTCTTGATCCCCGCCACAGAAGATGGCTGCGCCTGGCGCTTCCTCATTGCCAGGTTGAGGTGGAATCCCAGATCAATGTAAGACCCGATCATTGAGGGACCTGTGGGAGTTAAGGAAAGTGTAATATTTTTGTTTTTAGTTTAGTTCTGCTTTATCAAAGGTGTGTAAAATGTGTAACATTCCTCATATAGTTTTATTGCACTAGTTTTATACTGCAATCATTTGTGCTTTTTAAGTAGCTTTCTTTTGTTTTTATCTCCTCAGAACAATGCCAGAGTGGCAGTGCTTGGAGCCTCTGGAGGAATTGGGCAGCCTCTTTCCTTGCTGTTGAAGAACAGTCCTTTAATCAGCCAGCTTTCTCTCTATGATATTGCTCACACACCAGGGGTTGCCGCAGATCTGAGCCACATTGAAACCAGAGCCAAAGTAACAGGTAACCTGAATCTCATACTTCCTTTTTGTTCTCTGTGTGACTTATGCTTTGCTTTAATGTATGTTTATAGGGTTGGGTTTCCCTTTACATTTTTGACTTGCATGTTGTTGTTCAATAAATGTGACCTCTTCCCCCTATCCTGCCAGCCTCCATTACTCTAAGCTTTGCAGTGGCTATCCATGGACCACAATATACTTATAAGCTAAGCCCAATCTGTAGATCTTTTGTGTGTGATTATATTTATATAATTTTTTATTTTTTTTTTTTTTTTTTTATTATTGACGTGCTTCTGTATTTTTAAAATTGTATTGCACTCCAAATCAACAGGCTACATTGGAGCTGAACAACTTCCAGAGAGCCTGAAAGGTGCTGATGTTGTAGTCATCCCTGCTGGTGTTCCCAGGAAACCTGGTATGTTCTTTAATAATCTAGAATCCAGCCTATACCTGCATTTTGTGAATAATAGTGTGACAGTTGGAATTGCACTTTTTTTTCCTACTTTTTGATACCAGGCATGACCCGTGATGATCTCTTCAACACAAACGCATCTATTGTTGCCACACTGACTGATGCCTGTGCTAAAAACTGCCCAGAAGCCATGATTTGTATCATCGCCAACCCTGTAAGTTTGTGTCGCCATTAATACAATGTATAGTTTAACTGTTCAAGTGTAAAACCATTTTCACTAATCAGTTCTTGTAAAGTCTGTAACATCAGAGGGTGTAAATTGTCATAATCTAGCCACTGCCAAGTGAGAAACATAATGCAGTCACTGACTCCTTTGACCATATTGTAATGCAAAAGTATCTGACCACTTGCATTAGTAGATGGTTGCGCCATCAGCACGATCTTACTTTGGCAGCCATGCAAAACCTAATTCTTCTCTATGCATAACTACTCCCAGAGTTGTGGGGATTGTCACTGGAAAAGGTCTTTTGTGGTTGTTTCCATTGACCGGAGAACGAGCGAGCAATGTACATACAGCTCTATTCTCTTCCATGAAGTGAGGAAGGGGGAGGAGGTGCGATTGGCACCCTGTTCTCCTGCTCTTGATTGAACAGCGGTCGTTCCTGATTAGTTGTTCATAAGTCTGCTGTGGCAGATGGTTGAATGAAATATGGGGACCACTGTACACTTGAGAAGTAAAGCTGTTTGTCTCAGGTGACTATTATCTGACATGTATGTGCCACTAGAAAAAAAACTTAGCTGATTGTGAACAAAAAAGCACACTTTTGCTAAAAAACAAAAACTGTTACAGCTTTTGCAGTTAAAAAGATAAGTTTTTATTTTTTATTTTTTTTAAACAGGTAAACTCAACTATTCCCATTACTTCTGAAATTTTTAAAAGACATGGTGTTTACAATCCTAACCGTATTTTTGGCGTTACTACCCTGGACATCGTACGAGCCAACACATTTGTAGCTGAGCTGAAGGTATGTAAAGCTTTTGTGCCCAGACTTTTTGTGGTAATTCCCAGACCTTGTTCACTGCTTGCATTTTTGTATACAGTTACCTGAGTGGAAGGGGGATGGGGGTGGAGTTTATGGCTTTTGGACATTTTTCAGACTGGTTGATAGGTCTATAAACAAAACTCAAATATGTTTCTATCTGCTGTGCATTAGTGTATTGTATCTGGTATGTGGTGTCACTGACTTTTTAGTGATTTAAAATGTCAAGAGATTAATTAAGGATTTGTTCTGCAAAGGCTAGTTACCTGACTTTCATAGTGACCTGCTGTCCTTAATACCTTTTTAAAAGTATTTTATTTAGATAAAGACAGATCTGCAAACTTGTTCAGGTAATTGACTCAAAATATTAGCCATCATTTTGAGTTGTTGTGATGGTCAGATAACTAGCATTTGCCTTGATACCACCATATTTCCATCAGTTTTTTTTTTTTTTTTTTTTTTTTTTTTTTTTTTTACCTAACATTTTCAATACCATTTCCAGTGTGAAGACCATGTTCACTGGACTGGGAGATTTAATTGTGGTTATTTATTTACAGGGTCTGGATCCAGCACGTGTAAATGTTCCTGTAGTTGGTGGCCACGCTGGCAAAACTATTATTCCACTGATTTCTCAGGTATCCAAGTCTATCATAAATCATCCTTGTATGCTCAAGTCTCAAGTCCCAAGCTCATCCCACTAATAATAAATTCCTGTTTTAATATAAATTTTGAGTAATACACCACTATTGTTAATATCTTAAAGTAATTAAAAAATCTGTCCTTGTTTTTCAATAAAAAGTATAGTTCATCCGGGGGAGGGGAGGGGGCACTATGCAATCCCTCCTTGAAAAAGTGGGCTCTGACTCATAGGTTGGGGACCTATGTTCCAGATGGTTCTTTATGATCCATGTGACCTCTTCACTGTGGTCCTGGGTAGCTTAGGGAAGCCAGTGGATAAAATGCCACAGTAGATAACCTCAATATCTCTTGATGGTCTGTGTTAATGGGATGTTACTTCTGGGTAGACTGGTTCTATTAAAATGTATGTTTGATTTGTTTCAGTGTACCCCCAAAGTAGAAATTCCTCAAGATCAGCTGGACCCTCTTACTGTCAGGATTCAAGAAGCTGGAACAGAAGTGGTTAAAGCTAAAGCTGGATCAGGTATTCACTCCTTTAAAAAAAAAAAAAAAAAAAAAGTCAGCGATGGAAAGGATTAATAGATAACTGATGGCATTGATTGGAAATTTAGTCTCGTGTTTTAGACTTGTATGCATTTGCTAAAGTTATCTATGGATAAACTCCTTTATTGCCAAACTTTCTGTCTTTGTTCTGGTGACCAATTACCTCTGGACAGAGGGTGAAACAACCAGGAAAAAGACTGAAGCACACAATGCCACCTTTACGGGTAGTACCATCCTTCTGGAGATTGCATACTTAAACTGGAAGAAGAAAGCCACAGTTGTCAGAAAAAACAATTTGTAGAATCGGGGATGCCTTGAGGTAGCATATCTGTGGGGGCAAAAATGTCAGCTTTCTTCTGTTGGCACAGAATTGCACATGATCTTTAAACTTCTCATTTTATTTATATATATTTATTGATTTTTTTTTTTTTTTTTTTTTCTCCCTCTCTTTTAGGATCTGCAACACTGTCTATGGCCTATGCTGGAGCACGTTTTGTCTTTTCACTGCTGGATGCTATGAATGGAAAAGAGGGTGTTGTGGAATGCTCTTTTGTTAGATCTGAAGAGACCGAAAGCCCATATTTCTCAACTCCTCTGCTGCTGGGGGTATGCCTTCTCTAAAAGTCACGTTAAACTTGTTTTCTGATTACAATAGTTTCACAACCAGTTATCAGTAACAGGTCATTTTTTTTTTTTATATAGGTTAATAGGTTCTAACAGGTAAAAATTACTATCTGTGCATTAAGCCGGATCTTGCTAATGAGTTTTTGATTCATAAACTAAATCTGTGGGGATCTTCTTTCATACCTTGCTTTTTTTATGATTATCAAACTGAAAGCAAATGCTTTGTGTGAATTTTTTACCTTTTTTGCTTTTTCACAGAAAAATGGCATTGAGAAGAATCTTGGCTTGGGAAAACTGTCTGCATTTGAAGAGAAGCTTGTAGCTGAAGCTATGGGAGAGTTGAAGGCTTCTATTAAGAAAGGAGAGGATTTTGCGAAAAACTTCAAGTGAATGTAAAGCATAGCATGGAAGTTGGCTTCCTTAATTTATTGAAGCAAGGTGACACTTTAGACATGGAGCCCCTAAAATATGCTGTGGAGATGTCTTTATTGTATTAGACGATAACTTTCACCATTTCTTTTACGATAGACAAGATATCCTTACAGCATAATACAGCACTTACATAAATTGCTTTTATCAGTGGAAAGCAACTACTGTTGAGATTCAATTTATGAATTAAACATCCTATTTTTCTTTCTAACGTCTCTGAATGTTTTTCTTGTGTTTTGTTCACCACACCTTCCTCAAGTGTTGAATTCAAACTTGCTGAATAATTGGGGACAGTAATTGCAACTCTGCTGTAATGCTCTGCCATCTTAAAAGGATGCACTAAAAAATGATCCAGGCGCAAACTGGACTACAGCAAACTAAAGCAGTTAGGGCCCATTTGCCACTTTATGGCCTATGTTGAGCAGTGTTGCCTTATGAGTGGGTTAACTCATCCTCAACACACGCTATTCTGCAAGTCCAGAATTACAGCTATTTTGTGGTACACTATGGCTCATGAAAAACTGTTTTTTTTTTTTTTTTTTTTTTTTTTTGTAATGAGCTGCAGCAAAAAATTATGCCTAACTGAAGGTTAAGTAATGCCCAAGAGTAAATACAGCCAGTCACTTTCAGCTTACTTTGCAGGTTAGCAGCACAAAATGAATGTGAATGGTTTGCATAAGCAAGATAAAGATTTTTTTCCTCAAATCTATATATGACATTTTTAAGGGTGTAAACCCCCCCCCCCAGCTTTCTGTCTGAACTAGTAAATGTATAAAAACAAAATAAAATGGAGGAGAATAAACACTTGCCCTTTTAAGTGGGCCCAATCGTTTATGCAGGGAGAAGAACAAAGCTAAAGTGGTAAACCCATATTAGTGGGCTTTTATCCTCCAAGCACAGGAAGATTTGTGTTGGTTTTCTGTGTCAAATCAGCATGCAGCTGTGGGCTGGTCTTACTTTATTTCTCCTGTCGGAAATGACAATGCATTGCAAACAAGCTCAAATGTTACCATTATAAAATGTGATAATATTTAATGTTTGTGATCTTTAACATGTATTATGGAGTGGTAAGCATGGTAGCCAAGTCTGTCAGCTTGACTCGACAGTTAATAACATGAAGATTTGATGACATGTCTATATTATATTGTACCAGCTGTGGAAGTTTTACTGGAGTCATCGAAGGTACATATTTACAGAACCGTGAATGACATTTACTGTGGATTATCCTTTCCTGAAACTTGAACTTAATGTACTTGCAGTGTATGTCACTGCTGCTTTATAAATAGCTTACAGTACAGATATGGGTAGCACGGTAACACAGCAGTGTTTAGTGTGGCTACACATTTTAGTGTACTTTGCCCAGTCATACTTGTCTGTACCCAGTTTGCCAAGCTCTTGGCTGTGTGGTCTTTGTGGTCTTATTCTGTCAATATCTTTCCTCCAAGGCTTGCACATGTACACCACAAACATATTCAGACCAATGGGTGTTTATTAATTTCTTGGGTTTCTTACATATTTACATTACCAACCAGGATGTCCAGCAACAATGATGTTAAAAACATTCATTCTCAATTTTTTTTTTTTTTTTTTAAGATGTGGGGGTAGGGCGACCCCCAACTATAATTGTTTAGATGGCTTATTGTACATTGGTTATTAGGAAGCTACAGATTCCTGGTTTTTGTCCCGAATGGTCCCAATTCCTCATGGTTTAAGGAACCCCTAAAAACCTCTGGTGGAATCCTGGGCTTCCATGCAACCCTGGTTGAGAAATTCTGATCTAAACTGTGACACAGGGCAATTTATAGTCACCATATTATCTTGTTTCAAGGAATACATAAATATAATTATTAATAATTTTTAGCTTATTAAATTCCAGCCACCTCCCAAACACATCAATGATCAGTAGGCAAAGCTCTTCAAACATATGTACAGGTAAATAGTTATCCTTCCCATTGCTCTGAAGATTGTTGGCTTATTAGAACACACCTAATGCCCTGTATCAGGGATGAGCATCATATTGAATGCTCATTTTCCAGATTCAACATTTGCTATAAACATACTACTATCACTGTAGATGTGGATAAGTTCCATATGTGTTAAATAATGGATCTTATACGTTGTACAAATAATTCCATGCAACACCACTTTTTAAAGTGCAACTCCAGTTACAAAGTGAAAAAAAAAGCTGCTAGGATACTTGTTTTTGAGCTAAATAAACACCAGGTCTATTGCAGTAGTTTGAAATATGGACCTTTATGTTTCCGAACTCTAGTTGGCTATACAACTGTTCACATTACATATTGCAGCAACCTGTACTGCACTCTGTTTTAATAAATGGGAATTTTGACTGTAAACCTACCCCCACCCCTGCGACATACTGTGGGGACTGATAGAGTTACTGGAGGTGGGTAAGAACACGGGCACTGGTTTGGCTTTTGAAAGTACCAGCTTGTGTTGCTTTTTTACAACCGCAAGGTCACGAAACACAATACCAATCTACTGTCTTTTAATGGTGTGAGCATAGAGATGTGCTACGTATTGGAGTCATATAGATTATAGTGCATATAAAATTAAACATAAATGCGGAAGTTCCTTTTTAAAAAGTAAAAAACAACTTGTCGTTAATAAGACTAACAGGAAGGTGAATTAACTATAACGCTATAGCCGATTGGTCTAGAGTTATTGAACAGCCTAATGGAAGCTGGCTGCACTCAGAAGAGCCCATTACTCTGCTTTCAGTAAGCATGTGCATTATACAAACTGCAGCACTGATTCAGCATGTTTCAGCTTACACTAAATGTGGCCAAGGTTTAAAGGGGCGGGATAAGGACGGTTAAAGCAGGAAGCTGATTTCTTGAGCTAACCAGTTTTGTTGCTTCATACATACAGAACAACCCATTACCACTTAAAAGCCGAAAGAATGCTGGCTGAAATATAATCTTTGTGAGAGCTTGGAAAGTATTAGGTAAGTGCAAAATCATCTGTATGATTGCATTAAAATATTTTGCCTGTGCAGTATTGTAGAAGCATTTGTGACTGCATGTGAAACTGCCTGTAATGTAGCACACACTGGTTCAAAGGTTGCATTGCTGTGTTTAAAATAATTTACATTTGTCCCCTGGCATAAATATTACATTGATTTATGTTTTGTTTCACAGGTTTTCTATGATAAAAATCAGTAAACACAACTTCTAAAGAAAATTACATATAGGTAGTTTAAACATGGATAGAAATAAATGCAGGCTGTAAGCATAAGGTAATGTGTGTTAGGTATGCATAGATGCTTCTGTGCACACATTCCTGTTCAGTGCTGCAGAGGCTGGTATTTATACTGAAACACACATTTCACACAGTATGGGAAATACCATTGCTTGTTTGTTTTTATAAATTTCAAGCTCAAGACCCTCTCTCTTCCCCAATATCTACCACCTTTATTTTTAAAAGAAATTCTGTACATAAACCTTTGTCCTATGAACTCTTGGTGGTCATCTTGTTAAACCAGTCTGGTGTAATTGCACATTCATAATGATACCCTGGACTGGACAAAAAGAAGGTGGAGTCACACAGATTACAGTGCAAATTTGGGGGGCATCATTATACCCCATAAGCAGACCAGCTCTAGACAGGACGAGTACTGCAGTGAAAGCTGCTTTTATTTTTTGCATTATTGTTGGGAAGTGTATTTTTTTTGTACCTGTGTTTGTGCTTTAATGCATTCCTAGACCAAAGAGCAACAATTTAAAATACTGCAGCTTAGATAAGGTAGTGGTATAAGTTATTATTTATCAGGGTGACAAAACTGACCATACTTTATTAAAAGTGCATTATGGCCGTCTCCATTGACAGAACCCTCTCCTCCTAAAAATAGAGGGATTCAATAGTTCTAAAAGATATTTAGGAACATTTGGGTTAATTAAAGGTATTAAGGCTGGGTCTACACGGACGTTTTTAAAAACGCATGTAAACGTTCCTACTACATTTAAATAAGTTTTTATGCACTTTCATTAGCATTTTAAAATGCTGGAGAACGTCAATGCAGTGTTTTCCTGCGTTTTTAACATGTTTACATTTCAAATGCTTATGAACGCGGGAAAATGCCCCACTGAAATCAATGGAAGCTTTTTCTTGTGTTTTTGGGCATTTTTCAGCATTAACCCCTCATTTTAATTTTTAAAACGCTGCAAGCAACGTCATAAATAGTGTTCATAAACATGCCTCAAGGAAACGTCCTGGTGTAGATAAGCACATTGGAGTGTCAAATATGGGCTTTTAAAGCCTCAGGTTAAACGCTGGGGAAAACATCTGTGTAGACTAAGTCTTACCAAAGTGAATTGATAACCTGCATGGCACAATTCACATAATTTAGTGAATATAGTAAAAAATTCAATTTGCAAATAATGCCCAATTGCATGGTAGGAAATTCAAAGAAGAAAAAAAGGAACAGATTTTTTGCTTACACATAATTGCATGGCTTAAGTTAGTACAGTTTCACCTCATTCACTAAATTCATTATGAAGATTCCCCTGTGTGATAATTCACTTTGCTTAGGGAACAGCCTAAACTTCTTTAGTAAATCAACTGTAATGTAACCAATAAGAGTGCCGAACAGACAGAGCACTAAAAGTTATCAAGCTTACAGGATTTCTGGTAGGATCAACAGGTATTTGTTTGCACTTATCGAAACACACATCAGCTTTTTTAATCAGCTCTATTTTTTAATAGACCACTAGTAACCATTGTTAGGGTTCACATACCTTTAATCAGTCACTGAGTGTGCTGCAATGCTTTTAAGGCTAAGTACACATGTGCAATATTTGTCATTGGAAAGGATCCTTCACAATCCTTTCCAATGACAAACGACTGCACGATGCATGAATGAGCACTGTTTATACAGCACAGTTCTACTCTATGGAGAGGGGGAGAATGACGGAGCGGCACCCCGCTGCACTCTCTCCTTCACTTTCATTACGATCGTTCATCGTCCATGGATCTGGCAGGACGGTCATTTGGATGGCGAGCACCGCACACACGCCAAGATTCTCATCCAATATCGGCCCTGAGACGATTATCGGAAGAGAACCATTGCACATGTGTACATAGCCTTAGCCTGAGAATTACTTATAAGTTATTTTTTTGAAGTCCAATGAATATAGGAAAGACCGAGAATGATAAGCATGGAGTAAACAGCTTTAAAAACACCTCAGGCTCCATTAAAAGGTTTTGGGTGGTTTAACCTTGAATTTGGGGTTCCAAAACAGGACTTGTAAAATGCAACTATATTCTAAATCAAAGCAGTTTATTGATGTGCGTACATTAATTACAATGACCAGGCAGTAAAGCATTTTCAAGGATTCTAGAAGTTTTTTCTAACATTTAAAACTCATGAATTATTATTAAATAATGGGCTAGAGTGAAGATGATTCTAAAAAAGAAAGATGCTCTAGCCCAGAGGTAGGCAAACTCCGGCCTAGCCAGTATTCCAGTCTGGCCTAACCCACTCCTAGTTATTTGTTGTTGGATCTGGCCATCATTAAATTGTTGCGTTATTGTGAGTTCCTGCGATATCAATATCATTGAGTTCCTGCACAGTAACCCCAATTACTATGCCTAAAGAACAGAAGCAACGCGGAGCTACCAGTCTCAGGAAGGTTGACCTCGAACATCATGTCTGACGAATTATTCTTCGTCCAACGCAGCAATGAAGCCCTGTGTTTAGTGTGCAACGACACCAACAGCACTTTTAGGCGGTTGAATCCCAAGGGGGATTTCGATGCCAAGCACGCGCACACATACAGAGACTTTCATTGACTTTGACTTTCATTGACTACCGTCAATGCTGCCACATGCTTAGATTCCAATGTTGTTAGCCTGTGCCAAGCGTGTGATCGCAATGTTTGGCCGCACCTATTCGTGCGAGCAGCTGTTCTCCAAGATGAAGTTTTGTAAGAACAAGCTGCGCTCTCAGCTCACTGACAATCACCTTACTGACATTCTGTTGCTGACCTCCTCATTATTAGAACCTGATATTGTATCTGTCTCTAAGAACATGCAACATCATGTTTCCCATTGATTGTACTGTATTTTTAAATAAAAAACCTTTCCTTGGACACCTTGTTTCTTCTGGCCTAGTGTGCCTTCTTGACCTCCTGAAATGGCCTAGTAGTCCAAAAAGTTTGCCAACCCCTGCTCTAGCCAATCAGACAAATACTTATCCATCAGCATGGTAATGGTTACCAAACATTTTACAAGTTAAAGAATAGTCATGCTCTTGTTCCAGAAAGCGGAGCAATGTCTTTTCTCGCTGTTCAAAATGAAGAATCTCTCATGGCACAAGAATCTCTCCAGCACATCAAATCAAATGTAAATACAATACAGCACACAGTATATAAGCAAGGAAAGGCCAACACATTAAAAACCTTTTTAATGCCCTTATATTTTCCTTCAGCAAAAAGAATAGGTACATAGATTTGTAGGGTAGCTACTGATACTGATTACATGTTAGAAAATTTATAAGTTCCAAGCAGCCATTTCCTTATTTGTCATTTTTTTTCACTGGTAACTATTTACATATAAAAGGGGAAGCAGTAGTACCCAGACAAATGGGATTTAGTTTAACTAAACCCACAATTGTAATTTTTTAGCTCATAGGTAAAATAGTTGAATGAATACAAAGAAAACCTGGGACAACAATTTTTCCCCCACAAACAAATAGAGATGTTTTATGGGTGACATTCACATGCTGTTTTTCATATTTGCATTACGCTCCAGGCAAATGCAAAATACAAAGGAAATATACAAATAATATCTTCTTCTATAATAATTTCTTCTTCTATCCAGCAAGTCTAGTGATTCTTGCTCCTCACTCATACTGTAGAGCTGGTAAGATTACTATTTTCTGGGTGAGCTCTTATATTTTGTCCAGTGATCAGACAAGCAGAAAACTTAACCTAAAAGAAATGTTTCTAGCTGGTTGTGCTTTCTGGCATAGGTATAAAAATCACAAGATCCAACAAAACTTAAATAAATCTTTAAAATGAATGACTAGAATCCAGTTGAGTCCTTTTTATATACATTTATCAGGTATCTTGCCTTTACAGTATATGTAATATAGTTTCATGTTTTTTGCTACTATTATCAGGTATCATCATGTCATGAATCATCAGTGTAAAAAATATTTGGTGTATATAAGCAGAAGTGATAGTTGATGTTCCATGGACGTGCCATTTTGTCTTTTCAGAATTTCAGTTTCTCAGTAAGGAAATCATGAGCTCATTTGTCCAGTGTGCACCAATTTCACGGGTGGTTGTTTTTGGAGGTACTCATGGAAATGAGATGTCTGGAGTCACACTTGCTAAACACTGGCTGAAGGACCCTTCAGAGATTCAGAGACCGACATTTACAGCAGAGTCCTGCATAGCCAATCCACTAGCTGTTGAGAAATGTGTTCGATATCTGGACCAAGACCTCAACCGCAGCTTCTCACATGAAGTATTAAGGTATTTTATGACACGTTTTTTGTGAGAATTGCCTACTATTTACTAAATGTTTCAGATGTACTCTTACTGACCTTTATCATGGCTGTGATCGGTTCCTCAAAACACTATCCAACCTGAATTAGTGTTCATATTTTTAACGATAGGAACATTTTGGAAGAGATAAAATATGAGTGGAATTGGTATTTTTGGGGAAACCTCAAACAAAGACACGGACCCCCAACAGAAACCTGACAGAGACTATAACTGTTTTGTATTGTATAAATGTGTGTATTTTATTATGTGCAAAATCTGTAACTTTTCCTGAGTGGTCATGTACTGAGTACATGTTCTCACTTGTTCTGTGAGCACATTTTTTGTGTAATGTGTAACAGTCAGTTGCGATCATTCTGCAGTATGTCCCATCTTAGGGACAGCGCGGCGGCTCAGAGGTAGCAGTGCTAGGTCCCAGGTTTGAATCTCGGCCAGGACACTGGAGTTTGCAGGATCAGCATGGAGTTTGCAGGTTCTCCCCTATTTGTGTGGGTTTCCTCTTGCATCTCAAAAACATGCAGTAAGGATAATTTGTACAGCGCTACGTAATATGATGGCCCTATATAAATGCTGTGTAAAAGTAATATTAAAATAAAGAAACAAGCCCACAACTGAATAACAAGCGCTTGGCATCTGTGTTTGTCTTGAAAGTCATATATGGAGACTTGGCCAGGGACCACTTCTGTAGCAAAGCTAAATGGTCAAATACTTTGTTGGTCCAAATTAATAGATTACAGCTCTGTCACAAGGGCTCCATCTCTCAAAGGTACTCTACATATGGGATATCTCATGATACCAGCTTGCATCCTTTTTCCAATTAAAGAGGAACTAAACTCAAAAGTGCCTAAAAAAAAAAAAAAATACACCTACCTTTAATCCCGCTGCGCATTTGCTCGGTCCGGAGGTATCTTCCATTGGGTCCTGTGTCGTCTCTGTATTAATCTCCAAACCGGCTCGCCAAGCGGCGCCATTTTCGCCTCTTCTTTCTACACCACCCGATGCAGACCCAAGATCGGGTGACGTAGGTTGGAAAAAAAACTTGCGGATCTCACTGTGCATGCGTGAGTTAGGCAAATTTTTCTCTTTTCACGAAAAGGAGCACCCAAGATCCTCCCAGGATGCGTGATGTAGGTATCCCGGGAGGCTTTGTTAACAGGGAATTGTAAACGGGATGGCACATACTCATGAATAAATATTAAAATATACCTTTATGTTTATTCTTAAAGTGTTAAAAGGGGTGCAAAACAAAAGAACATCTATGCGATGATTATATATATATATATATATATATATATATATATATATATACTTTATCCATTTAAGCAGCTGCAAGTACAGAAAATAGCTGTTGATCTTCTCAGGCGTACACTTTATAAAGAGGTAAACTCTGGTCCTGTCTTACCAGTGCAAATTCCCATTTTGGCATTTTGGACAATAAACTAACTTTGTCAATATTTTTTTCCAGATAGGAAAAAAAGAAAAAAGGTGTTACATAGTTTTCCTAGCTATGTGTTAAGCTCTCTACAGATGCTGTATAATGCTATATGAGCCTGTGTCTGTACAGTTGTCCGCTGACATAGTTTAGTGATTTATCTGACTGGGCAGGCACATCTCACCCTTGCTTCCACCTTTCCATAGAACATAACAGCCTTATCAGTATAGCACTTGTTCATCTCTACTATTACAATCGTTTCCAGTGTCAATTCTTGAATGACTAGGCTTTACAATGCTATCCAAACCCTCACTGTTAAATACAATAGAAAATAATGTCAACATTTACCAAAAAATGTGAAAGATCAGTTTTATTCTCCAGCTGGGTGGATTCCAGGGACTTCAACCTTTTGCCCTGAAAAATGGTGACTGCTCTGGGGGAAATTTAACCCAAAACAATGCCAAAGCATATACAGTACTGATTTAAACCATTGCCACATGTTTGCCTTTACCCAATTACCATTTGGTTTATTCTTGTTATAGCTGTCCAGGGTCTGAAGGTGATCCATATGAAATCCGAAGGGCACAAGAAATTAATAGGCAATACAGACCTTTTGATTTTGCTTTTGATCTACACAATACCACTTCAAACATGGGAGCCACATTGCTCCGCTGCTCAAAGGATGATCTCTTCTCTCTGCATTTAGCAAACTATTTACAGGTGAGCAAAAGCATGGTAAAGTTTCCTAAGATATAAAAGTACAGCAGGGGAAATGACAGTGGTTCTATTGTATTACCAGCATCTCAGTTCCAATTGGTAACATAAAAAAAGAGGAGCATACATTACAAGCATTGTGTGTCTGACATTGGGATTCATTTAAAAAACAGGTGCAGCTGTATGGCTGCACATACACTGACACATCTGAATATTCAGAACAGTACAAATGATCCAGCTTTTATATCTGATCATCTGTGTATTACCGTTTTGCTCTATTATTTGGTGCATTCTCATTAGAAACTTACAGATTCATTTTAAAAAGCTTGGGCATTCCTTGTGCAAAAACCTGAAGGTGATTTTGGGTTGATCCCGTATAAACATGACCTAAATATATGTCATTTTGTACTATATTGCATTTCTCATAGTGACAAACAGCTTTACATGGTGTGCAGTTCCCATAATGATTTGCAAATGTATACAATTGAATTGACAAGAGATCAATGTCTATGCATACTATAGATTGCCTAAATGTCTGCCATTGTTGCCTTTTCTCTTTCCTCATTATAACATATAAGACATCCATTACATTCAACTGTTTGTTCTACATCTGTTACTAGACAATCCCAGTTTAAATCTAATTTGTTGCTAAAAAGTAAAATAGTCAATTTTCATCTGAGGCACAATGATAAATAATACCCACTGTTAAAATTACGAATAGATTTGATTGGATTAACAACATGCCCTCAATGAAAAATCATTAAATTGAATTTTATTTTTGCTCCAACGTTATGGCACAGCCTATCTCTTGTGCAGCTAGTTGCATTTATAAAACACTTATGTAATACTGAACATTTAATGAATACAAAATGTGTTAAATTGTCTGTTTTAGAGCAGCAGTGGGGATCAATCTATGCCATGCTACAACTTCCTCATCGACATACCAGAGAAGGATAATGCATACCTGCAAAATATTACAAAGCATGCACTGTGTAAGCCATCTTCCAATACATTTTACATCCATTTAGAAATCAGCCCTACTTTTGTTGATGAGAATAATTTTCTAAAAATGTATGCTTTAAGCTGCATACACATGTATGTAACGCAATTACTGTTGTTGGAAAGGATCTTTCACGATCCTTTCCAACGACTAAGGACTGCACGATGCATGAACGAGTGCTATACATACAGCAGCGTTCTGCTCTATGGAGAAGGGAGGGGGAGAACGACGGAGTGGCACCCTGCTGCGCACTCTACCCTTTCCCTTGCATTAGGACCATTCATCCATCGTCCGTGGATCTGCCAGGACGGTCACTCGGAAGATGGGTGCTGTACACACGCCAGATTCTCGTCCGATATTGGCCCTGAGCCGATAACCATTGGACGTGTGTATGTAGCTTAACTCCCTAAACTAGTTACCCAAAACACAGCCGTCCTCCCTACAGTTTGCACCTGTCCGGGTCAGTGTGTGTTTCTGTTACCTCTACTGACAACCACAACTGTTTTTTATAGTAGACATGGCTCACAGGCTGCATGTTACCTACATCAGATTGGGATTCAGGAATGATTTGAAAAGTATTTTTTTTTTTTTTTTATATTGAATCCCTCCAATATTGTCCTTTGTGGCATGTTGTTAAATTTAAATCTTGAGTATGGCTTGCATTTAGATTTTCATTAATAATTTACTGGCTTGTAAAAGTGTAAAATCAGTTTCACAATCCTTTCCGTAATAACACAAATAGAAGAGCTGTACATATGAACTTGAGTTGTCTCTTATCCAAGTACTTACCAGCTCCACCATGTTAAACTTCTGAGTTTGGATGGGATAGGGCACATTCAGGGTGGTGTGGCCATAGGCTACTTGTGTTGTTTACATTGCTTGTTAGACTGTGGTCACAAGTTACTTACAGTAGCAGACTTACTTTGGAAATTTGCTTACCTGAAATCCTAAACAACAATTGTAGAGTGTATGGAAAAGGGGTTGATCTGTGTTTCTATATGGGTGTCAAAAGCAGTTACTGATTTTTTATACTGGAAATCCCTCGTTTTTATTTTCCAACATTCCAAATTAACATCAGTATATAAAGCAAACAAATGTTTAAATGCAATCTCTTTCAAGGTTTAGAACTCGGGCCACAGCCTCAAGGAGTGAACAGATCAGACATGCTTTTTAGAATGAGAGAGCTTATAAACCAAGCCTTGGACTTCATCAATCTTTTCAATGAAGGTAAGTCACCCCCTAATCAAACATATATTTGTGTTCTAAATATTTATACCTACAACAATTAAAGCCCACCTTAAGCAAACCTACAATCTGCCTATCCAGTGAAAAGTATCAGGAAAACTTTAGAGCAGAGTTGGTAGGGGGTAAATACTTACCTCCCATCTCCTTGTGCTGAAGAAAAAAACAATTCTTCTGGGTATGGAGGCTTTCCTGCACCCCAGTAATACAGCAGTGGGAGCTAGTTGCTCTTATTTTTTGGGATGAAGGAAGGGTCTTCAATGTTCTGTAAGAGTCGAATCAATAACTTACACATTAAAATAAATATATGCACTTTTTCCTCCCTGCTCTCAAGTGAACTTGTTACTTTTGTCATAAAAAGATAAAGTGCAAGTTCTTTTTTTGGAATCATCCAAGAACATTTTGCTACAAAAAAAAAAAAAACTACATTCACCCACTTAATGTTGAGCCGGGGGACACTCCACCTTCTGCCCCACATATGGCATTTGCTTCGTACCTTCATACCTATACCCTGGCTCTTTACACCGCCCTTTCCCTATCAGGTCTTCCCTTCCACCATTGAGACTTTGTACCCCAGAGACTAACAATGAGCATAAACCGTGAACACCGTTTTGCTTAAATTCCCCCAGAAACTGCATTGCTTGGGAATGCAGAAATCTTTGCAGAATGCATGGGGAAATATATTATTATTTTTTTGTATGGCTTATATGCAAACTACTGTAAACAAAGAAAGGAGCTGGGCACTAACATTTGGGACTTGTACAAATTCCCAACAGAAATTTTAAAATTGCCTTTTAATGGCTAAAGGGTCTTTTCATGTGGTTTTAAAGGCAATATTAAAAATACAAAAATCATTTAAATAACATGCTTAGGGGATTCCCTAAAGTAATACTTTTTATTAAGAAGTATGGTTAGATGTAAATAACCACAATACATGCAATTGTATAAAGGTCCTTTATTAGGACCAAATCACAAATACATACTTAATAAATTTACAAGTAAAGTTAGCATGTTTTATTGAACGTAAACTCAGTAATCTATCATCAACCCTGTGGTTCAGAGATGCAAATTCATCATCAATCTGTGCAATTTTTCCCTACACAAAATTACATTTCACCTGCATTTTTCTAATTAATTTTACATTATGCTCATTCAGCTGTAGAGATTTTAATAATGTAAATAAATATACATTAAATATAAAGGATTAAATGTTTGTTATTTTAAATTATTCACAAATATTGTATTGTGTAAAATACTGCTAAATTTTGCTAAAAGTGCTTCAAAAAGGTTTTGTTTTTTCTCATGTAAAATAGTAATAACAGTGCAACAGGCATGCTATGGAGTCTATTTATAAAGAAGTGAATCTGACATTCCCTAAAACATTCCCTGGTGGAGAATCAATTACTGCAATTGAATCACATAGACCTGGAAGATTCTCCATCAGGTAATGTTTCAAGGAATGTCAGATTCACTTTATAATTAGACACAACACCACTTTCTATGTTTAATAAATTTTATTATCTACTTTAGAAATTGAACATACATTCAAAAATACATGCTTCTCTGTATTATATGATGTTTAGAAAGGGTCCAGAATTGTCAGGCCAAAGCTTTTCTGCTATAGAAAATTTTTGATAGAGATACTTCCAACGCACTGATTACAGTGTGACCATAAAGAAGCCACGGTAATATATCATAGTGCTTTTCACTAATAAATGACAGTGATGAAAGAGAAAATCAAGAATTTTATGAACAGCTGTAAAATTGCATGAAATACATTTTGGACATGCTGTCAGTATTACCTTGGGAGATATGAATATAAAAGTAAGGATGATTAAGTATGGATGATTGCCATTCTAAAACACAGCTATGGAGAACCATGGGTAACAGACCATGAATAAGTGTAGCTTGAGACTTGCTAAACTAAGTGCAATTAACCCTTTTTCATAGGTGAGATATACTGTCCCCTTATCTTTATTTCATATTCTAATTAGATATCACAGTTTACCAATATGGAATCCTGAAGAAAATATAATAGAATCATTTTTCTCAGAATACAAGATATGTTTATACTGCACTTTGTGGCATGATATAATGTCCAGGCCATGTTAGACTATTACTGTCCAATTCTGCTATCCAAACCATTCTTCATCCTATATCAGCAGTGTGGATGAAAGCAACCTCTGAACATTTTACAGTAAAGTATTTACCAGTATTTGCAGTGCAGTTTACAACTAACTGTACTTTGTAGTAAAAACTGGTGTTAAATGGGGTGCCTTATGTCTAGATTGCTTTTAAAATGTGCAATCAACTACTATAGACAAGAGTGCTAATGATGCACCCAAAGGCTAACTGCACTTACCATGTAATTCTGCATGTCCTAAATGATAAAGAAAGGGTTTACTGTACTGTTTGGATCTAATGATTTGGCAAGTCTTCTGCACCAGATGGTAAAAGCTATATTTCTCATACAAATAAGCTTTGCTCTGATCATCAGAGCTTACTGAACCATGCGTTTTCATTTCATGTGAAATGGAAGATCACAGATTGCTCTTTTGGAAATTTTAGAATATATGTATGTTAATGAGTAACATTGACAGTAAAGTGGCATCGATCAGCTTGATCTAACTACTTCAATAATGAAAAAAGATTTTTTTTTTTTTTTTTGCAGGTAAAGAGTTTCCAAGTTTTGAAACAGATATTTACAGGTTTGTATCTAGAGTGGATTTTCCTCGAGACTCTGCGGGTGAAATTTCAGCAGTTATCCATCCTGAGCTGCAGGTGGGCTTACATATTCTCTAAACTAGCTGAATTAAGTAGAATTTTCTTCCATATACATCCTTCTTCCAGCACTATATTTTTATTGAAAAACAATTGTCATTAAGGTATTTATTTCCTGAAAATAAGTTATGAAGCTGATTTTTGCCTGGTTGATGTTCATATGTTTGAAGAAAGACACAATGTGGGAAGACACTCTGAAACTGATGTACAATGTATTTAGAAGCTCATAGTATCACTATTTCTATATATAGTGGCGCAAGGCTTTAGCAATTTCGTCTTGCTCTTTCTTGGGCACCATTTTCTTGGTTTACATTGTTTAAAAGTACATTATAGTTTCCCTTAAATATGAACTTTTCATGAAGGAAAAATGAGGCTATCAATCTGTTCTGAAAATGCTGATTATCTGGTTGTCATGTTGACCTTTTTTATTCAGTAACCTTTTAGTTTGACAGGACACAGGTAATTATAATACAGACTTCAGACCTTAACCTTACCTAAATAACCCTGTCGAATTAATTTACAGTAGTTATATGCACAGCACATTTGACTTGTATTCAGCACCTCACATTCAGGTTTCCAATTCTTTATTAATAAATCTAGGTCAAGGTTTTATTCCCTTTATTAATAATTGGGTGACTGTTACAGCTAGCAGTACTAATCAGTTTTGTTGCATTTATGATTTGGTAATAGCTAATCCTTGATCCTATATGTAACTGGCATTCCTCTCATGTTGAAGACTTGTTATGCTTTCCTACAGCTATAAACAATGTAAAATAAATTTCAAACTAAATACTATATATACTATCACTGGTTCATAATAGAACTAATGCAATTCTACAGAATGAATGTTAGAAAAAGGGCCAACTAATTCAGATGAATATGCCTTGGTCTGTCTGGTGTTTATCAGTTGCATTGTTGGTAACTGCTACTTTTTTTAAATTTAGGACAAAGACTATATTCCTTTGAAGCCCGGAGATCCTATCTTCAAGACGTTAAGTGGAAAAGATGTGCTCTATGAAGGAGAGAAAATCTTGTACCCCACATTTATTAATGAGGCAGCATATTATGAGAAAAAAGTGGCTTTTATATTAACTGAAAAAGTCAACTGGAAAGTGCCTGCTTTGAAAGTAGAACAGTAAGCTGATTGTCTTGGGACCTGATATTGACTGCCATTGATCCTTATGTGCCTGAGCTTAAGCACCAAAATTAATGAAATAAACAAATATTCTTTTTTTTTTCTTTCTGAATGAGAAGATTCAAGCCTAGAGATCTTACAGCGTTTACTACTTCATAAAAAATGAAATGTGACATATCTAATATGTAAATATTGTCTTAGAACGGACTTAAGCACACTGAGACGGTTTTCACTAGAGACCTAGCTTAAGTGTAGCATGCACAGTGCATGTTCTAGTAGGCAAAATGTAAATGAAACACTTAGACCCCTCAAATCTTATCACATTTTATTTCAATCCTAGGATTAATGCACCACTTACAGAGGTACATCCAACTCTGTCAATAGAGGAACTTTAAGGTTGTACTTTGGCACTGTTATTACCTTTGAAATGTTTTAGACCAAGACAGTGTGTTCCCTGAATGTTAACGAGAGTGATCTCTCGTTATTATGCCCTAGAATGGATTACACATAGGACAATGGATTCTTTTATTACTTTTGTGCTGGGGTTAGAGAAATTTTACCAGCTACTTTCCCGGAGACTATTAAGGACTTAGTAGGATGAGGAACCTTACTCACTCTACCCCAAAAATGGTTTGGTAGTGCGTTGCAGGGGAGGACTGAAAAGCTTTGTCCCACTTGGCGAATACAAGTGGCCTTTGCATGATAAGATGACAAACTCACATTTTATTTAACAGCACAATTCTTTGCAGTGCACTGTATTTAGTTACATGACACGTCCAAGCACCTATGGATAGTTGGTGTTGGAAGGAAGTAGTTATGTAATGCCTATGCCTTTGTTAGGATAGACCTGGGGGTCCTCCTCCCCCACTCTAGTCTTCCACTTATTTTAGCCCATGATGGGAGAAAAAATTCACAGTTCCTGTTCATTAGCAAAGTTCCAGACTATATTCTTATCTAAAAATATATCTTTGAATAAATACCAATAAATACTAACATGTTGTTTTGTGTTGTCGGCTTTTATTAATATTAATAATATTATTATTATACAGGATTTATATAGCACCAACATATTACGCAGGGCTGAACATTAAATAGGGGTCCCAAATGACAGGCAGATACAGACAGTGACACAGGAGGAGAGGAGGTTGCCTTGTATTTCTTTAACCCTAGTAATACAAAATGCAAGTTGTGGAAGTTGTGTATTGTAACACAATAAAGGAAAATAACAAGGAAAAAGAAAAAGTAACAAGGAAAATAGCTGTAAATGAAGGTTGGTGTAGGTGGGGCATTGAGGCAAGGCATGAGTGCACATGGCAGGGAGGCCCACACATCAGTTCTGCACAGGGGCCGCTGTTAGTTTTTTCAACCACTGCATCTGTAAACTCATAAGTGAGTACAGAAGTTTGGTGGGAAAAATGTTCATGTATGTTTTTTTACATTTTTTAACATATATTTTCCCAGGTATATTACAAACATTAACAGTATATGGGAGGAACAGTATGGAGATAACATACAGTAACTTCAAATATCAAAATAGTGCAGATCAATTATCACCAAACAAAGGCTAGGGGGAACAGACAGGAAGGAACAAGCAAGGGTAGGTGCAGGTAGGTGGAAGGGGAGGTATAACCTAATTTTGTGTGAACACAGAACGTATGGCAAGTATGAACAGTGGAGGTGGAGATTGCTAAGGTTTGTATAACAAGCCAAAATGCGATGGAGGCCCTAGATACATAAGACAATCCCTACGTTACCGGAGTTAAATTGTCCCTATATTCAGAGTCTTGGTATTGCAACCAGTAAAACCAGGTGTTGCTGAAGTGAGATCTCCCATGAACATAATTTCATTGATCTTGCTAAACCACAGTCCAATGGACGATGGAGTTGACTTTCTCCAAAATGAGGGCACACAGGCCCTGGCTGTATAACCATGTGTTTATGAACCGATTTATAGTAGGCTTTTGGGGGTGTATCATTGTGATGCAGAAGGAAGAAGCTTGGGTCATCCGGTATAGGTAAGTCTATACATTTTTGCATAATTTCCTTCACCTTGTCCAAGAAGGGTCTAAATTTAGGTCATGACAAAAATACATGTAAATGTGTGCCTGTCCATGTTTCACCGAAAAAATATGTCTAGCAGCGTGCCATAATTTTATAACCTAACTCTTCATCATGTATGTTTTATCATATTTTTATGCATGAATTTTGCTAAGAGCCCTCAGGAAATGAATGGAAGAACAAAAATACATGTTCACGTGTTGTATTGTTTCATAGGGATACACATTACATGCATCTTCAAGCATTTCTGTGTTGTGAGAAGAGATGCCCACCTCTCTAAGGATGCCTACCCAACTAGGGAAGCATATTGCTTTCCGATGATATCTATGATAAAATATTCCCATTAGAACTTCTTTCCTTTCCATTGTAATCCTAATTAAAGAAAGATTTTTGTATCAGTAACAGCATAAGAATCTTGAAAACTGGTAGATTTAAATTGCTTGGTTTTGAGTGGCTACATTGTTGCTTTGCTTTGTTGTATGTTAGCTGAATAGTAAAGCTCACTGGGGGTCACTTGGCCTTGTGGTGTACCAGCAGAGAGGTGCTTGCAGTTGCAGATAATGATAATCAGAATCGTATAAATTATACTGAGCTGTCAAGTACATTTTGTAATTACCTATTTTAAATGCAGGTAAAATGAACATACAAAGTATAGACGATCATAAATGCTGGACTAACTGACCCCTAATGACTTGCTATGGAATATAAAAAATACCTGCATGTAAAAAATACAATATGTGAGTATATATGTATATTTGAATAAAAGGCATTACATTGATATTATTAACAATCTTAATAGGAAAAATTACAGGAATCTCAAATAGTTTTGCTTACCATAGTCAATTCACTAAACTGATTCATTTTAAAAGTTTGTTCACATCGGAGCATGTGTTACTACACACACATTGCAATGTGGTCTGTGTGCATTGTGATGTGGTAAAGTGTGTAAGCATACCCTGCACAGGGTTTTTTTCAGCACACACTAACACAGGATATTGGTTTGAACTGAAATCACACCCAGAACACATATATATAATAAATATTTTGAAATTCTGCTGGTGTGAACGGGCCCTGTGCTTTTTAGATATTGTCCAGTAGGTTATGCCGATACCTACAGGGGTACAAACCCAAAACACAGCCTAGGGCAGGGGTGTCAAACTCTGGCCTCCAATATTCATTTTTTTGGCCTCCAAAAGAATCCTAAATATGAACTGCAGCTGGCCCGCCTGCTGCATTGAAATAGCCCCGTACTACAATTACTTGCATCACTCACGTCTATAGACCTGCGGGCTCTCTGCCTATGCGTGGCCCCGCATTGGACTGTTTTAAAGATGCAAATAATGCAGGAATTTTAGTAGTGGCGCTATTTCAATGAAGAGGGAGTTTAAGCAGCCATAAGTTTTAGCTCCGCATTGGCCACGTCTGGCATTTCCAGCACTCTCCCTCAGCTGTACTTTTTCTTGCTACTCCAAGGCCTGAACTTGAATGGTTAGATTTTCATAGAAGAATATTGTTATTATTATTGTTCGCCTGTGCAAAAAGGTTACCATTGAAATTTAACTTAGAAGGCTACAAATAGAGAAGGAGGCATAAGATTTTTTCTTAAATAAAATTAAAAAAAAATTCTCTATGCCTCTTTCTCTATTATAGGCTTGTTCCAGATTGAATGTGAAGCAAACCCTCTTTGTTTCCATATGAAAGGGGTTTACACCTAGTGACAATGAAACATTTCTTCAATTTTTCCAATAAATTTGGTTGGCCAAGACTTTGTCTAAGTTTTTAATTTTGGCCCTCTGTGTATTTGAGTTTGACACCCCTGGTCTAGGGAAAGGATCTGCTGATGGGCAATTATGTTCCTGTGGTTTTCACCATCAGATTCCCTTTCCCCCAGAGATGGTACTAAAGGCTAAAATTGTTTTACCTATTCCTTGGTTTTAATCTGCACTTGTTAAGCGGTCACTTTTTCTATTCGAAGGGGATGGAAGAGAGTTTGGGCTGCTAAGTTTTACAGATGGTGCCCAACCCCTTTGTGGTATTGCTTTGGGTTTTCTCTTTGAGCATAATCCAAAGATCTCCCTTGTGTCTGATGTCATTTTACAGTGAGTACAAAAAATCATATTATTCAGTTGTGGGTATTTTTTGTCTAACACAATAACACAAAAGTTATTTAAAAAACTTTAAATCCTTTTTTTCTCCTGAATTGTGATTATATTTACAAATGGCTCAATTTTCTCCCTGGCTCTTGAGACATTCAACATAACCAAGTATTCCCAGCAAAAAGGAGCAGTATTTTTAGCATGTGCCATATTCTTTGTGAATTAAATTATATACAAAAATTGATAAAATAATTAAAAAGACATTACATTAAATTGTAGATGAACCTGATCCACCAAAGATAACATTTTTACTTAATTGAAAATATCTTAAATAATTAAAATAAGTATATAAGGCATTGTATTAAGAACACTGCATGTGTTATGCTTTAGTGAATTGACCCCTGTGGTATT
The DNA here is from genome assembly GCF_032062135.1 of Pyxicephalus adspersus. NCBI lineage: Eukaryota > Metazoa > Chordata > Amphibia > Anura > Pyxicephalidae > Pyxicephalus > Pyxicephalus adspersus. The sequence goes on along the minus strand of NC_092858.1, from coordinate 85,822,535 downwards.
ACAATTTCCTGTCTTACAGCCAATACTTTAAATTCATTTACAAAAATGCAACATGCTGTTTCAGAAAACCAGTAATCACTATATATAGTTATGTCAAGTTTATGAAATTTGAATATGAATACTTTCTGAATTCTAAATTATGTTCTTCAATTAACTTCAACAGGATAAGCCAAGAATATCATTAACAGTGTAATATTAAAATGTAAATCATTCAGTACATGGATGTGGAACATTGGAAAACCAAATTGGCATCTTAAGTGAAATGCAGGAACAAGAGATACCTGCATATGGTCCTATATAGCTTTCTGAGAAAGCAGAGATATGGCTAGTCACTTCCTGTAGCTTCCCGCTTCTTACAGCCCCAATGACTAAAAGGGCATGGGGCATGAGGAAGGGGCAGGCTGCTCTAAACTTTTCAGATTTGCATTTTACAACGTCCAGAAGATTCAGCAGATGAGCAGATGTTTGGAGATATTGCATTTTATATATAATGCTAAAATAACTATTTTTATGTGCTAATGATTTTGCTTTGAATAGAACCAGTGAAGACTATACTGATGCAATGAGCCCAATTTAATTTTATTCTCCCGGCTTGGAGTAGATAGACAGTCATATAAGGACGTGAGTGATCCAGCAAACCTTGAATGACTAGTTTTAAGATTGAAAACATTTGTTATCTAATAGAAAATTATTTTTAAAAATCTTTTCCAGCTTTGCTGGGTCACCCCGGTTCTCCCATGAAAGTCTATCTTCTTTGGTCTTGGTCTTTGGTCCAATTGCAGGCTCAGATCTGCAATGGGAGAGTGGGCAAGGGTATGTCATAATGACATCACTCTGGAGGAGGTTTTTCCCCCTTTGAGTGAAACCCCGGCTCCCCGCGCATGCACAGTCGGGAGTCGGTAATTTTAGTGGTCCGCGGGATGGAAAAGGTTGGCAACCACTGATTTAAATGACAACCTTTAGCATTCCCTGCTCTAGGCTGGTATATAGAAGAATATGTATGGAGGTGAGAAGAGGGGTGGAGTTACCTGGGTTAACACAGACCAAAATTACACACGCCAAGAAAAGGACAGGGCAAGGAGGAAGTGGCCGAGCTAGCTAATTGACTTAAGAAAATGTTTTCTTTCAGTCATTTCACTCCACCCACCTAGAGGACCTCACACTGTTACCTCACTGTCAATATGGCGCTCACAATTTAGTTTGTTCACATGCAGCCAGCCTTAGATTGACCCTAGGGGGGCTATGCTGACCCTCCTTGTAAAGCTAAAGCAGCTACTTTAAAAGGGAGTGTGGGTCTGCTATTGTGACAGCTGGGCTTTCCTATCTCCAGGTTTACATGAGAAGTTTTAGCAAATAAAAATAATATTTTTACTATTATGTGTTAGGAGCACTTTATATATAGGTGATTATAGATGACTTAGTATAGATTGTTCAATAGCTAAGTGGCAGACTTATTTAATACAAATTCATTGGGTAGTTTAGGTGGGTCCTTATTTTAGTGAGAACAAAATAAACAGTTTTTTGTGATCACAATAGTTTTTATCTTGTTTTCTGGAATGGAATATTTGACCTTGGCATTCCAAGACTGCTCAAAAATGCCGCAACTTTGCCTAAAGCCTTGTACATAGGTCTTATGGACATCAGAGGATTGTACCCTGAAACAATCTTCGTGATCTTATTCAGATCATTGTCAGATTGCATGATCTTTGTGAGATGAACAATCAAATGTTGTACACTGCTGTTCTGTTCAATGGAGAGAAGAGTGAATGATGATCGTAGGTGAATGTTGGGGCACGCTCATCTCCAGCCACTATTATCTGATGTATGCACAAAGCTTAAGAGTATTCACTTGTTATAGTTTTAGTGCCTGCTGACAGCCCGCATAATAAAGAAACTTATTAAAATGAATATACTAATCTATGTAATAATAATTTCCTGAAATCCATTAAAACTTATTACTGTATTTACACTTGGCATAATATAAAAAACACAAGTTTTCATTTAGAAACATTAAATGGTTCATAGCGCAGCAAAGTTATTATCATCAAAATATAATTTAGCAGCATGCACCACACTATAGAACTGTTGGAACTCACTGTGGATATTATAAACATTTGCTCCAAAACCACGAGAGCATCTGCATTTTGTCTATCGCAATTTTAATCCAAAGCGGACACTTTATTCTATAATACAACGCAGTATGATATTACCTGGCTATAAAAAAAACTACAAGCCTTAAATTGAAAGCATTAAACACTCCATAGCTCCATCAAAATAATAGCAACAATATAATTAGCTGCACCACACAAAGAAATTATTCTAAATGCAGATTTTGGAAAAATGTTTGTATGTTAATAAGCAATTTTTGACTTAATTTAGGATATGCAGTTATTGGGCTGGACGATTGCTATAAAGATTTCTGCAGTCTTTAGTGGGAATAAGCTAAAGCACCTGTCAGATTTGCATTTCTCCTTACCATTTGTGTTAAGTAAAAAAATCTTTCCCAGGCATTGGTATTCAGTGGAAACAAATCCCTTCAAGTTATCAAACATTGTTAGCCAATGAAAGGCAATGCAGATCATATTTTCCTGCCCAATGTCCTGCAATTTGAAATTTCAGTTTTTGAAAAGTAACGTTAAAGCAAAATAAAAATCCAAATATCTGTTTTGTATCTACCAAACTAGGAAAAAAAATCAAGTTAAACTTAATATATGGAAAAGCTAAACCAACCAGAAGTGTGTTGCAATTATTTGATGCTCCAAGAAGAATGTTTCTTTGATGTAAGGAGGGCAGGAGATAAGCTTCTTATTGATAAGGTAATGAAATAGGCCGGTAAGCAACACAAAACTTTTTTTTCCTAAAATTAACAGATTTCCCTTTGAATAAAATATGACCTAACAATGCATACTGACTGCTATCTGTGGGTAAGATAAATTACCTTGAGACAAAGGTACACAGTATACCCATACGGGAAATAGCAAGTTGGAAAATGTTTTCTTTATTGTATATAACTATGCCAAACAGAATCTTGCTTTAAACATTGGGAGTTAGATTGTTTAGCAAGATATTAAACATTAATTGCAGTTCCATAAAAAAAACCCCATAAAGACCTGTAGTTTCACCTAGCAACCACTAGGAGGCATTATTGTCTATTTTTACCCCCCTAGCGTTCTAATTCTGTCAGTTTTTTGATCCAAAAAGTGATCCTATTTTTTTTGCATAGAAATTTTTGTTTATATTGTGGGCTTGTAATTCTTAGGATTAACTCCCGGGTATGATAATTATATTTATTTATTATATTATAATCTAAAATTATAATATAATACATAATTATAAATAATAATTTAAAAAAAATAATGAAATAATTTTGCATTGTGCTTCACATCTCACTGCAGATGCCAGCAGCAATAGCAAATTCCGGGGGGTGGTCACCCCCCGGAATTTGCTATTGCTGCTGGCATCTGCAGTGAGATGTGATGCACAATTTAGAAGTCCTGCATCAGGACCATCGGATCGCCGCTGGAGCGTGGGGCAAAGGTAAGGGGGGCTCCTAAAGGTACCCCTAGTGTTACTCGGGAATACCGCTTTTTGCAAGTAAAAGCCACCCGAGTCACATTCGGGATTACCGCTAGGGGGGTTAAATATATAGATTTTTGAATTTATTCAATTTATTGTTTTTAAATGATTTTTTGTTTCAAACTTTATTATACTCATACAAATATATTAAAATAAATTTTCATGAAAAACAATGTACCGCTTTTAAAACATATAAAACCGGAAAGAAATGAACCGCTAGGGAGGTTAAATAACCAACCTTACCTTCCTGTGTTAGCTTTGTAATCTGAGCCAATAGTATTGAGGGTTTATGAAAATACCTGAAACCGGTCATCATTTAGTTGGGTGTTAACCTCCCCAGCAGTAACCCCAAGTTAAATATGATATGCTGCTGCCTACTTGTAATAGCTAGTTTGATGAATGCTTTTTTCAGGAGACCTTTCTAAATATGTCCGATAAATGTAAATTATCTGTAAAGCACTTGTATGACTAATTTGAGTGCTATAGCTGCCTGCTTCAATAAATGTGTGATAGAACCTGTAATATTTTGAGATGGTAGCTATTAGTAGTTACTCTTTCCTTTTCTTTTTCTTTAATATACCATAAGAAGTAAGTAGTAGATGTTGTGTATGGTGGAATGCATACATATGCATGTTATGTAGATTGTGTTCATTTATTCATATCTACACCAGGGCTTATGGACGTCTAGGAGAATTCACTAACGCTAAATTCACACTGGTGGTAAGATTGTGCTGGGTGTACCACTTCCTGCCACCAGCAATCACTGCCTCCTGGGGTAACTCTACATGTAGCCTCTCCCTGCAGCAGCCCCATAGTAAATAAATAGGGGTGACAGTGATCGGTACTAATACCGCTTATTGCGGCCAGCTATCACATGTGTGGACAATGTTTTTTTAAAAACCAGTGCTGCTATATGAGTGTTTGAGCAGCTTGCAAGGTGCCAGTCGTGGGGAGCCATGCAGAATTGCACAATGCAGAGGCAGGTGTGAATCTGCCCTAAAGCACAGCACAAAGCTTTGATTGATGGAAAATTCACTTTGTTTATATGCACACATTAAAATAATACTAAAAACAATATAAAGGCAATCGACTGGGAAAACAGGTAAATAGGCTTTTTTTTATCCTCCCCTGTATATTCTATAAAACAAAGCCACATGCTTTTACCCCCTAGCGATATTCCAGAGTGTTACTCGGGGTGGATTTTGCCTGCAAAAAGCAGTAATCCCGAGTCGCACTCGGGGTCGCTTAAAACATAAAAAAAAACCCCACTTAGCTTGTTCCGTTGTCATCCCCTGTTGGCCA
>NC_092858.1:85801923-85816969 GCF_032062135.1 Pyxicephalus adspersus | reverse complement strand
TCTTTAGGGCAGGACCTACTCTAATCTACACTGCGCTACCCTACTTGATGCTAATCATCGTTCTTCTAATGTTGGATGTGTGTTCATTAGACCTCATCTAATAACTAGGTGTGTGTGTGTGTGTGTGTGTGTATGCATTTGTGTTTTATATATATGTATGTGGGTGGGTGGGTGTGCTTTGATGTGCGTATATATGTGTGCATTTGTTTGTGTGTACATATGTGAATGTGTATTTGTGTGTTATCTACTCTATGCTCAATGCTTTTTTTGTCTGTCTGTTTAATACTAGCACTATCTACATATTGTCCCCTCACCATGCGGAATGAGTTCAGGAGTACATAATACCCTTTACACATTCTTTGAAAGAGTTAAATTTTCTCTAAAAGTAAATTTTCAACACAATAGTATAAAAAAAAATCTATATTACTCCTTTTTAACTAGTTGTTACTGGGATACAGGTTAAGGTCCAGCAGTATGTTTTTCAAAACAATAATAGAATTAAAACTACCAAAAATAAAAATTTTAAAATACTTTTACAGGCTTGGGACCTTTTTGGATGGGAAATGGGTGCATGTGTGTCCCTCTACTAGCCATAAATGGCCCTCTGGAATACGGCTTGCAAAAATTGCAAAAAGTGAGTTCCCTGTGGAAAAAGCAGATTAACTACTAACTACATTTGCAGGACCCAGCGATATGGACATTTGGTTTCCTTGCCCTGCAGATACCACTTATTAGTGTTATGGATAAAGAAAATTGTTGAAAAAAATTTAGCACATACCTGGCTGGGATAAGATGACGGCTGACAGGGGAACTAGCCAACAGTTCTCTCTATTGCCGGAAAACCTGCTATCCAGAGGGTTAGCCCTGATGACAAACGAATGTAAACGTCGTCACCTTGACCTGTAAGGGAGAAATACCATGGACGTGAGCTCTCGGTTTCTGCAGAGACGATGAATGTGTATTCCTGATGCTGTTCTTCAGACCATACAATAACTCGGCGAGTAGATTCGTTGCCAGTGTGTTGAATGATCATAGGAATAATAACTGGCTCCATACCTTCAAAGATGTCAGGAACAGGTGTCCGGCAGAGGGGACAGGTACGACTTCGTCTCAGCCAGGTATTGATGCAGGCCTGGTGGAATTGGTGCGCACAGGAGAGTTGTTCAGTTTGGTCTCCCTCTTCATACTCCATTAAGCAGATAGTACTGACCCATAATCATCCTTAAACCTTACAGGATATGCTGCATTTCTTTAGGATGACCTCATGTCTGGTATACATATACCAGTATATACTGATAAAGCATTATTGTTGGTGAGACATAATTGATATTAAATAAATTGTGCTAACCCAACACTGTTGAAAACATTTATTGGGTAAACTCAGTATTTTATGATTAGCCTTCTAAAATGCTTTGAAGAACCATTTTAGTTTTGCTGCCTTTAATATTCTTTGAAACACTTTTTGAAAAAAAAAAAAAATAAAAGTACAAGCAAAGTCTTTTAGAAGAAGAAACACAGAAAAATATGTCTAAGAATAGCTGAGTTTTTTTTTTTTTTTTTTTTACATTGTAATTAAAATAAGACAAGTGGCAAGTACGTAAGTTCATCTAAATCAGTAAAACACTAATAATGTCACTGTTACAGTAAATCCCGGAACTGTCCAACTCCAGTGTTTGAGGCCCAGATTTGGACACGTTTTTAGTATTTACCTAAATGCAGTATATTTAGTAAGGTGTGTTTTACAGAGTCAGAAAATAAATCAATTTATAAAAAAAATCCTGGCCCTTGATATGCCCATGAGGAATGGAATAGGACAACCTTGGTATATTCAATACCATGTTCTGCAGTAATGAGAGTGGAAGGATACAGATCAGTGAATATAGTATATTGTAAAATTCTATGGTCTCCCTTCCAACCTAAAAGAAAGGTGCAGTGGTACTATTCAGAAGAGATAAACCCTCAGACATGTCCATGACTTTGTTTCCTTCTAACTTTGGACATTTTGGATAAAATCAGACTGTGGTGCATGGGATGTTAAGCAGGATCAGAAGGCTATTCTTTTCTTTGGAGATCTATCATGTTGTAAAGTTCTGCATATAAAGCAGACCACATAATTCTTCCAATATTCTAAAACATTACAAGTAGGCCATTGTGGCTTGTCAACTAGAACAGAAGACCGAAAAGTGACAGCACCGGTACTGTGACCCAGAAATACAGTAGGTGAAGAGATTGAAAGGATCAAGTTAAGGTTCAGAAGCGAGAGTTGGTAAGAACAGAAGCCTACCAAGTTTTGGTCCCATTTGTTTCTGCCTCAAATGCTTGGTGAAAAAACGTGACGTTTTTTAACCCTCCTAGTGTTCTAATTGCGTCCAAATTTCCATGCAATGACCTTTCTTTTTTGGTGACTTCTTATCCTGCTGCCTGTTACTTTGCCTGATCAGTGAGTTTTCTGGTACTCCCAGTCGTTCTATTATCTTTGTAAGCCTTTTCAGTTCGTGGGTTCACTCAATTTAAGGAGGTGTTAAAGAAAGTAACTTTGTTAAAGAACTCTCCATGCCAGGTATACCATGATGTGAAGAGCTCGGAATGGCTTATTGACTGCTACAAATAAATACTTCCTCTAGTGCTTTTGCTAAAGCTCCCATCTTCGGTGCACAAGAGGAAATGCATGGATTGGGCATGTAATACAGATGTGCAGCAAGCACAGAAGCAAAAGCTTATCAAGAGTTTAGGGGATTGTGCTCAGTACAGTGAAAAAGCTGTTCAGGAGCTTACACAGAGGTGCTGTTGTGTGGAAAAATATAAGTACAACATAGATTTCTACTCGGGGAGTTGATTTATCTTGTACTTCTTTTGTGCATTCAATTTCTTGAATTCACTTGTATTTAAGTGTAGAAATGATAGAATTATAGAATTATAAAGTACTAGATAGTTCTATTCTATCACACATAAATTTAAGCTTTTCAGCTGTTATACCTATTATCCCTTACAGGCTAAATCATATCACAAATATGGTGAAAAGTCAATAAAAACGGAGTATATGCAAAAAAAAAAAAAAAAAAAAAAAAAAGAAAGAAAAGTTTTCTTTTCCATATAAAAAAGTCTGCTGCAACTAAAAAAAATAATTATGAATTTTTCATTTACCACTAACAACTGTGACAAATTACAATGTAACAAAATTATTACATTGTTTCTATTTTTGATTTTGAAATCAAAAATAGTCATTGTTGACTATTTTTGAAATGTAAAATGCATGTACATTTCTTCCTGTTAAAATTTTGTGTTTGTAATGCACTTTAATATGCCAGCCCATGCTAGATCATTTTGGTGATTTTAAAAAGTTTATAAACACTTCCACTAAAAATTATAAAAGCGTTTATGGAAACTTTTGAACTTTTATGGATATTTAGAGACATTTTTCACCCTTTCTCTCTTCCACCTCTATTCTATCTTCTCCTTTTACCCTCTCCTCTGAAAAGAAAAGAAACTTGGCTGGGTTTATAAACACCTGGATAAATGTCTATAACGTGCTATATGTACTTTTCCAAGAATATAAAATAGAACTTCCATGTAAACCAAGTATAAAGCCAAAGATGGTTCATCACATACAGATTGCAAGCTCTGGCACTTATACCCATGAAAGCCTATGTGTGGCGGGGGTAGTTTTTTTAGGTGTACATGGTAGACCTTAGAGGCTTTATTGAGTATTTAGTAAATCCTTGTTTGGTTTATTTATAAATGTTTTCGTAATGAACTATGTGGTTATATTATTAATTACATGTCGATTAACCATCACAACATCTGTAAAATGATGGCCTTTTTCTCCCTTTTTTAATTCCATAGTTTAGTGATCTTATTAAAATATATGCACAATAACTCACAGCTTGTATATTCAGCAGTATCTTGGGTCACTTACTATCTAAGACTTGATCAATAAATAATAAATATATATGCAAATATAAAGAAATATGCAATATGTCACATACCAATAAGGAAACATTAACTCAAACAAATCTTCCTTTTTCCAAGCCCAATCTATCATTTGTTTTCAGCTGACTGCTCTCTGTTGTGGCAGGTTCATGTTTTCAGCTTCTGTGTCTTTCCTAGGATAAAAATCCTATGAGACGTAGTGTGCAACCCCTAGTTCTTGTGGATGTGGGAAATTATAAATGACAAGTCCCCTAGTGGGCTTACTGTCGCGTGAACTTAGAGGAAACTTAAGAGTTGTGCAGTGACAGCAAATAGCTTGGCTAGAAGTGAATAATGATAATGAAGTCAGAGCTAGGGAACAATGGTTTGGAATGAGCAGAGGTTATATGAGCTAGATATTTTCTGGTCTCAAGAGCTAAAGGTGAGACATAGATGGTGTAATAAAGATCTGGTTTAAAGCTCATCAAATATAAAGTCAGTAAATCGCCCTTTAAATCAGGTAAATATTTTGTTATAAATCATGAAATGTGTTTAAAAATGAATCCATCGTTATATTACTTCTTGCAACATCCTGTAGTTAGCAGAGGGTTATTAAACTAAAGCTGATCACAGTCTATACCAGTGTTTCTCAACCAGGGTTCCTCCAGAGATCTCTAGGGGTTCCTTAAAGAGTAATTGAACCCAAAACTGGAAAAAAATACACTTACCTTCGACCCTGCAGGGCAGTCTGAACGCTTCAGAGGTGTCCTGCATCAGGGTCCGCGTCAAACTAAAGGATTGTCTACTCTTTTATGTAAAGTGAAAATTGTGAGTTTAAGTATGCTTTATGCAATGAGCAATTTGCTCCTCTCAGGTCAGTAGAAGTGAAACCAATGATCTTTTTGGCTATATGTAAGGGTGACATTTTTCCAAATGGTGTTTCCAAATGGTGGTTAATACAAAATAGAAGGGTTGTTTTAGTTGTTTAAGTTTTACCATATATTACATCGTTTCAGCACATCTAAAAACAATTGCACAGAGATTCTGAGCATAGGAGGTAGGTATGTGAACATTTGCACATTGTGGCTAAAACCTCCTGGCAGCCAAAAACTTTAGACACCTTACTTCAGTTTTATGTAGCTTAAATGACAAGCATAAATGGAGTAGTGTGGAAATAAAGAATACAAAAATAATAGCGGATAGACATTAATTACATATAAAATAACAATTATTACATCTAACATGACAAAATTACATCAAAAATGCTTTTTTCAGGTAAATAGGGCACTGCTAGAATCTCCATCAAGTTTTTATTGTTGCCTCCTTCCCTGGTGCAGATTTGCCCCCATTTCCTCTCTGGTTCTGCAGAAATGAAGGGTAATCCTTCCAACACAGTCCTATAGAGCAGTAAAATCTGGTGGCATTCTGACTTTTCCCAAATCTATTCTGTTTTTGGATATACATATTCCTAACAATAACCAGAAGTCCTCGCATTGTTGAAAACAGCAGTTTCACATTGGATGCGGATATGCCCATGTTTCTCTTAGGTAGCACATCCTGCCCAAATCTAACAAGCACAATAATTTTCATGTTAGGTCTATAGGCCCCATACAGCATGAATAATCATGGTATGAAACAGTTCACAGTTGCAAATTAAAAATTAAATGTTAATGGTTTAATGCAGAAAGTTAATAAAATCTGATTTCCTGATAATTTGGTTATTTTTCAGGGCTGCATTAAGGGATTAGTAGAACTAAAGCAGGGATTACTCTTTTGGTCCCCTTCCTACTGTAAATCAAATTTAAAAAAAATATGCCATGTCACATGTCATATATATATTTTTATATTTCTCAGAGTCTGCCATGGTGATATTTCCTTAAGGCAGTCTGTGTTATAACAAAGGTATGAACCCTAGCAGCTTTTACAATTGTTTTTTATTCCATTTTATGACACAGTTATTGCCAAAAGGGAACGCTATGGAGGCTATGAAAGAAACAAAACTTTTGTATGGTATGCCTGCAAAAGATGAATGTAGTATTAGGGCTAAAATTGGAAAACAACTGTTGTCATGCAAATGTTAACCAACTCCGGAGTCATGAAATGGGGCAATTTATCATTTTTGTTCTAATTCTAGGGGGCTGCCAATGATAATTATGGATTTATTCTAGTCAAGCAGTGGGTTTACAAGTGTAACAAGAATCCTAAAACCTTAATAAAAATTACATGCTAAAAAAAAGAATTAAAACAAATTATTTAAAACTTCTGTAATGGGACACTTTAGGTTTTATGGTCCTACAAGTAGGCAACCATTATGTACAAGTAGGTAACCATTATGCATAAACCTGTAAGAGGTTGATTTTTATTGTGTAGTGACTAAAAAATATTCAGATTGAACATATAAGCATTTTTAATTTTTTTTTATGTGCGTAATAATAGTGGCAAGATATTTTATATTAGAGAGGTACCACACAATAATCAATAACGTTCATTTTAAATGGATCCTTAAATGTTATTTGATTGTTGCAGTACATTTATATTCAGTCCACAATAATATCAAGGATATTATACTGACCTTGTAGGTGGTAGTTCATTTATTTTACTATTGTTGCTGACAGGGAATTGAATGTCTTCATTTGTCATCTAAGCCCATACTTCCAGGTATAGTAACATAAGAAAGTGGAGATTGCCTTACTGGCATTTGTGATGTGCAAACAAATAGAGTCATTTTAGTGACACCTTTAGTGTCTGTTTATAAAGTAGTGAATCTGATATTCACCAAACATTCCCAAGTGTACTGTCTTCCAGTTCCATGTTTTCTGCACCAGAGAATGTTTAGTGAATGTGAGATTCACTGCTTTATGTATAAACCCCTTGAAGTGACCACTGCTAAGAGATGGACCATGAACATGACACACAAAGAGAAGGTTCTCTATGTGAGGACAAACAGGACTCTAAATGACCATTCAGTACCACTAAGATCTAGAAAATTACTGAATGACTTCCTGTATTTTAAAACATTTTCAAATGATCTCCATATCTTTAACACATCACAGGTTGCAGTTTTCAAACATAGTCACCTGTCAAAGAAGAAAATACCCTGGCTTTGAGTAAAGGCAATTATTTGTAAGCAGTAACATTTTAACCCAGTATCTCTAAAACATTAAAAAATCCATTTGGTTATGATATTTATTCTTCGCTGAGTATTCTGTAAAATCTTATAAAGGTTGCACTCGTTAAATGAAAAGGCCACACAAGGCCCCAGGGCCGTTGTCTAAGAATAACAGAAGCAAGATGTTTTAACCATGATACCTTGAGTGACCTGACCGCTATTATCTAATACACTCCTCCCCAGTTCACTGTCTTATTTTTGATACTTTTACAAAGGGAGCCAGGTGCTTCCATGTTTGATTAAGCCCACTATGATCATGTCATCTGCTATTTATTCCATTTCTGCTGAAACACTTCCCTGTGAGGTTTACTTCTAATTTTTACTCTGTTGAACCTTTTTCATCCCAAGGTGTATTAGGTGTACACGGTAGCAAGTCATTTAGTGTTTAGACTTTCTAGGAGCTAAATTTGTAATCCAAGATTGTGAAGAATGCATATTGTGTTGTACATCCTTAAGCCGCATACACACCTGCAATTATTGTCGTTGGAAATGATCTTTCACGATCCTTTTCAACGGCAAAAGACTGCATGATGCATGAACACGTGCTGTACATACAGTGCTATTCTGCTCTATAGAGAAGGGAGAGGGAGAACGACGGAGTGGCACCCTGCTGCGCTCTCCCCCTTCCCTTTCTTTGCCATCGTTCACTGTACACATGCCCGATTCTCGCCCGATATCGCCCCTAAAGCTGATTATCATGCAAGAACCATTGGATGTATGTACCTAGCTTTAGGGATAACTTCTGTTACCTGATTTATTAAGATCTCTGGGGTCCAAGGAGATTCTGAGGTTTCCATTTTCCCTTTTAGCGGCATTTAGACTTTTTACCCATGGGTAAAAAGTCACAAATCTAAAACAAGCATGCTGTAACTGTGTTCCTTATTTCCATACATAGTAATGAAACTAATGTATCATGACATCCAGGGAATTAGCATTCTCTAAGGAGGAGTTTAGCAATGGCAGACATAATATTTCTATAATTACATATTTCCTTATAGGATTAGAGAGGAGGCAGAAAGAACATCTCTTTGCGGCAACAAATTGTGTTCAATCTTATGTCTAATACCAGGCTTGGCAACGAAATGACTCTTTATTTGACACAATTAGGGACCTTACATATTACATATTTCCTTTTTCATTATTGGTCTGTAGGAGTTGTAACCCTACAAGTTTTTCAACCCAGAGCAACAATAATGTACACAATACTGTATGGTGGTCCACCAGAGTTTAATTAGATTTGAAATTATTGGCAAACTTCCAAATCATTCTTGCCGCCTTTTCATAATTTCTTTATACATTCCAATTTCTGTACAGGTAAATTAATAGATGTAGTTTCAGTTACTCCCGCCTGAGCTTATTTGTAATGTACTGTTAAAAATGTATCCATCTGGTTTATTTACTTTCAGTTTGTGATTTTATCACTGTAACTTCTGCAGCCCACCAGGGGTTCTTTATTGCTTTGAAGCAACACCATGTCTGCCTCCTGTTTGTAACTGAAACTTGTTTTATGTTCCTACTGATAGCCTGAAATGTTGTCTAATGCTTTCATATCTTTTCTTAAACAAATTCCTATGTGGTGTCTGAATGTAAGTAACTCTAAAATGTTTACTAAATATAAACTTACTAAAACAGAAAAATGTACCCAATCTGTCCTGCTATACTTCAGTTTGTATTAAGGTGTCACTCCCTGTTTTCAATATGCATTATTAGGAGATTATTAAAGGATTTTATAATTTGTAAAGCTATTTTATAATTCATTGACACCCAACATGTTTAAAATTTATTTGACTGACATTTTTACTCTTTTACATTATGGTAGCAGACAGAGAACTACATGTTGTAATTGACATCCCATTAGCATTTCCCTAGACGGAATAGTAGTACTTCTCCCATAGTTGCATATGTATTACCAGACACTTTCTAGGTGCTGATTCTTTCGAATACATTTTATTAATAAAAGATTAGGTGGTGTTATGGAACAATTACAATAAAGTAATTATAGATAGGTAAATCATACAAAAGCTCTCTGTCTCTCCCTCTCTCCTTTATATATATATATATATATATATATGTAAAATATAAGTATTTTATAGAGATAGACTAGAATCAGAGGTGATGATTAGGTCTCTACAGACACTTTCAAATATGAACACTTTCTTCATCAAAGTTACATTATTTCCATTTTTAAGAGCGTAATCAGAACTCATCCAGTTATGGTGTCATCCACAGCAGTAGTCGACAACCTATTGGATGCCACAGACCACTATTTTCACGGACCTGGGACCGCGCATGTGCGGGAGCAGTGTGTCACTTAAAGGGGTAGAAACTTCCCCCTGATTGATGTGATGATGCCAGAACCCACCCACTCTCCTATCAAAGGTCCGATCCACCGCCCTGAGCCTACGATGAATATGGGAGACATAGTCTGCGGCTCTGGCCAGTGCTCCCCCCAGTACAGTCCATTTCCTGACCCAGCTGGGGGGAGCACAAGCCAGGGCCACCAAAGTTTTTGTTTGCGGACCACCAGTTGGTGACCACTAATCCACAGCACACGTCAATGTGCATGACCATTGTGAAGACTTCATATATAAAACCTAGTGCTGTATAACAAGAAATTCAAAAAAGCTAATTTTAAAAGTTGAAAAAAGAAAGAGGGGAGAACATAGAAAACTTCTAATAAAATAGTAGTATGATGGTTAGGGGATAAGGGCAGGAAAGGTGAAGAGTTACAGGCTAAATTAGAGTGAGTGAGTGCACCAGATCTTTTGGCATATAACGGTCTATCCAGGGAATCCACACCTGCTGGAGTTTTATCAGTGTGTCATTAAGTATTACTTACATTTTTTCATTGGACTAAAAACAGAGTCATAGATTGTACATAATACTTTTGTTGCAGGTATCAAAAAAATTCTGAGAGGGGAGCTTCACAAGAACTCAAAAGAACACAAAAGAAAAAAACATTAGTAGTATAAATCAAATTGTAATTTAAGTCATGACTCATTAGCAAAACCCCCTATCAAACCCAGTAGGAAAGAGAGGACTACCAATGACAGAGGTGAGGGAAGCATATTAGAATATTCTACCTGAATACTTATATTTACATATATACACTTATATATACAGTATCCCACATTTGAGGCAAATGCCAAATTGAAATTTGCTTTTCAAGATTTGGGAGGGATCCATAATAATGTTTCCAATGACATGGGATCAATTACCAGGGTTTTGTAGGGACGCGAATGGGACCAATTGTGCAAACACATTATAATTAGTCATGTGCAGGACCGAAAGGCCCCCCATTGTCTTTGCTGCAACAGGGCATGTTTTGATTTTGTAGTCCTTTTGGGCCCTTTAGATAAATATTAAAAGTTGCCTTTGTAAATTTGAACAACACGTAAGGGGTTTTCATTAGGCAATAACTTTGATGGGTACACTAGCCTGGCAAACATATCATTTTCATTCATGCTATACTGCCTTACCACAAAATTTGATGTCTATTTCAAGATTCCAAAAATTACACAAATGTCATAGAACAGCCAGGATGTTGGGAGACAGTAGGGTTTCATAGGCGCTATTTAAGTGCAAACTTTGGGATTAACATTTGAATAAGAAGGAAGTTTGTGCAAAAGTGAAGGTTTTTGGGTATGACAGGGATATTTCTTGTGAATTCCTGAAAGCTGGCCAACACAGAGCGCAAGATGGGTAAAGACACATGTAGATGAGATAAAAAAAAGAGGAATGTCTTCAGAAAACAGGCCTAATTTAGGATGGTGACCTGTAAGGCTGATACCCTGAATCTACCCTGGGTGGTTTTCTATTGCTTTGGCCAATGGCTCTATAGCCAAGACAAACAGGAGCAGTAATAATCGGCAGCCTTGCCTGGTGCCTCTACCTATTAAAAAGTAAGGTTACCTAAAGCCCAAATTCTGAATGAAGCACTTAGGCATGCTATATAAAGGGTAAAACCAGCAAATGTAGACCATTGCTCTAAAAAGTAACATAAGGCCAAAGGACCAAGTCAAGGGGCTTTTTAATCTAGACTAATTCTCTTTTTTAATGAGTCTAATTCTAGACTCAAAAACCAGCAAAAACGCTTGGCTTTTTTACATAAGGCTGACTTGATCATCAAAAATAAGTTTGTTGATGTCCCAGTTTAAGTGAGTTGCTAATATTGAGGCCAAGAGCATCAAGGTTGAGCAATGAGATGGGTCAATGAGTTGATAGTTGAAAGGGTTGAATCACTAATCAGTTGAAAGTGGTGAATGAAGTGAAGCTCCATTAACTTCAGCCATCCAGTCAAACAATCATATTTTTCCTTCCATGTGATTGGGTATTCAATTCAAAGTAAATTTTCACCACATTCACTAAATTAGGTGAACACCCTAAACATCCTTAATAACTCAATGACATTGCAAATGCACTCTTTTCTCCATTGCTATGGAATGATACACTATAAACTGGGCACATTTAGAGATTTAGGCTTTATGTATCTAATATTAGAAATTTTAGGTAAATTTTTTTACCTATCACAAATGTTCCCAAATATTATCAACATGGATGGGTATACATTAATCAAAGTTTTTATGATGTTACTAAATGGATGTTTTTGAACCCCTGAAACCTGTGTACCTGAGTAGTCAAATATAGCTGAATGTAACACTGGTTTTCAACAAGAAGACCATTTCCAAAAACTCCTAGTACAGTGCATTGTCTAAATTTTCTCAGAACTCCTGCCAGTTGCATACAAACTGCTCTTTCATTTTTATATCAGTATCAAGACCTGGTTCCATTACATTCTGACATTATTGGACCTATGTTTGTCCCAAGCATGTTTAAATGTTTTTACCATTCTTTGGCTTATATCTTAGCACATGTGCATAAAGCAAGTGTGATTTGTGGTTAGTTCTGTTCCAGTCCTTACCTTTTGTACACTATATATATATGGATATCATCCAAAATTTACATATTATAAGTAGTTTACTGATTTATAGGAAACACTCCACTGCATTGTCGATGTTGTTTTGCATTTCCCACACCGGACTAATAAAAGTAACTTTGGTTTATACAGGCTTCAAAGAAAGTGTCCCACCCCCATTACACTATGCAACTAATAAGGTAAGAGGGTTTTGAAGGTGAGGGGGGTTCCATGAGCTGTCATAACATGGAGGAGTGCTTCTCTTTAGGAACTTTGCTTAGCTGGTATGACTTTTATTAGCTCATTACTACGATAGGGCTCTTAAATAAATATGCTTTTCTAATTAACATTCCTTACTCTTGTATTTTATAAAACACCTAAAATAACATTTTCCATGTCATGGTTAAAAATATGTAAGTATGCCACATTTAAAGGATCACACTTCGTCTACTCCCACTGTTACAATATAATTCTGTTTTCATCGTGACTTTAGTGTCAAAGCTGGTACGATATAGTGAACTAAATATTTTAGATATATGTATTTTAGCCTTGCGGCCAAAGCAGTTTAAATAACTGGCATGTGATTTATTGATTGTTTTTGCTCTGTTTTCTTGTTCGGCACATAAGGTTTTTTTTAATGTTTTGCCTTTGTGCAATGTTGCTGAGAGGGTGTAAATATATTACAAGGTCATGCTAATGTAAGCATTGATGGTAGTTTAATTTGGTGTGTAGACTTTTAGGATGTTAGTTGAAATGGGACATTAATATTTTATCTGTAGCTTTAGATAAATTATTTTATTTGGGAGTTCCTTTATAAGTGTGAAATAAGTGTGAGCATGAACTTCATGGGGTAATGTACATGGGACAGAGAGACACAAGAGAAGGTCTGTCAGGTGTGTAAAGGCTGGAAGTACACTGTAATGGTAGCTGTAAATACAAGGTGTTGGCTTTTTCCTAATGTAATTGGGTAAATCAGGTTATGTAGGGATCACACATTTTACTTAGTGAGACAGTGAAGTAGATGAAACACAGATTGAAGTGATCTAGAAATGGAGAAGGAAGTGGTTAAAATATTTTTCAGTTATTCTGTGTGTGCTATTAGGAACTTATCCCTGCTTCCCCCTTTTTAGAGGAGTTCTCTCTATTAGACCAGCGGTTGCCAACCAGTGGTCCGTGAGAAAATTTTGGTGGTCCGTGGCTCTGGCCAGTGCGGCCCCCAGCGTGGTCAGGAAAAGGACCATGTCTCCCGTATTGATTGCAGGCTCAGGGGGGTGGGCCGGTTGTGTCTCTGGCTTAGACGTGCGATGAGTGAGTGGGCAGGTTCTTATCAAGATGTCACCCTGTGGGAAGTTCCTTCCCCTTTGAGTGTCACATGGCTCCCTGCGCATGCGTGGTCCGGAGTCCATAAAATTTAGTGGTCCGTAAGGTCCAAAAGGTTGGCCACCACTGTT
Source organism: Pyxicephalus adspersus (assembly GCF_032062135.1). Classification (NCBI taxonomy): domain Eukaryota; kingdom Metazoa; phylum Chordata; class Amphibia; order Anura; family Pyxicephalidae; genus Pyxicephalus; species Pyxicephalus adspersus. Next base: position 85,803,525 of record NC_092858.1, on the reverse strand, counting down.
TTAGACAGCTGTGATCAGAACAGATTTCCCCAGTTGCAACATTTACCCTATAAACTCAAGGAAGCTCTAAACTTTTGGATTTCCCATCACTTTCTTTCTCAATGACAATAACCACCAAGACCAACAAAAAAAAAGTTTTAGCTTTACATTTACTTCAAGTGATCCTGTCAGTCAAGGGTAAGTGGAACGACCAGCAAAATCTATAAAATCCAACTGTAATCTGTGAATGGAATGCTATCCTGCTATTGTTTGGCTCTCAGTCAAGGGTTATTACACTGCACAGGACTGATTAATCACCACAGCCCATCTGTAATTTGATTGTACCCAGAGGGAAATCTTCTGTAGAAACAAAAACTGTACTTTCAATAGCTGCTGTATTTCTGTGAAGTAGCATACCCGTTGCTCTGATTTTTTTTGGAGGTCTGCAGTACATATCCATCAACAAATTTTTAAATCCTGTATCTGAGTGGCTGTCCTTTCATCTTCTTCCAATTACCCAGCAAGAAACAAATACTGTAAACAGAAAAGCTTTGTATGTTTGTACATAACTTGCCAAATGCAAGTATGGTGTCTGTTGATTGTGTAGAAATTATAAGGGATGCGGAAGGCACAACTACCACAAGGTCAGGCAGTCCAGTCCAGACTTTGCACCCACTGTATTTATTAACTATGTACTCTAGCACAGTGGTACAGTATTTCATTTTCCAGTGTACACCTTTTTGTTTACTGTTACTTGAGCTTCTTGTGGACTATCTTGGCTTACTGAAGCAATATAATTGTTGAATAACTGATTGTCCCAATGGGAGACTGGGATTTTATTAGCACATAAACATTATTTATATAAAAATATATATTCTCTGAGAGGGGGAGAGGAGGCGTTTAGTAACTGGTGGTACTACTGGATGACATTGTGGTGGTACTAATGGATTACTTGTAAACAGTGACAAACACTTAAGTGGTACTGCATTGTTCTTAAGTGTGAAATGGTTTTGGGGTTAGATGGTCCGGGCTTACATCCATGCTTTTTGTCCTTTTCTCCTTATAATCTATCTCTAATTCTTACTTTTTTAGTTTCAAATGTTCTGGTTGTTTATTATGGATAAAATATTATAGAATTCAGTATGACACTCTTTAGTTATACTGTTGTTTTTCCTTTTTTGTTAATACTTTATAGCAGTGTTTTTCAACTAGGGTTCCTCTAGAGGCTGCTAGGGGTTCCTTGAGCAATGGGCAGTTTCTGACTCTTAGGCCATACCAACAATTTTTTTGGCAATCTGTAAGGGAGACATTCTTCCCACTGACCACCACAGTAATATACAGTAATTTAGTAGGGGTTCCCTGGGGACCTAAAAGTTATTTCAAGGAGGTACTCCCATTTTCAAAAGGTTGAGAAACAATTCCATGAGCGATGACACTATGCAAGACATTTTACTGTTCCACGTGCTGTACGTTTGTTATATTTGTCATGATGTAATGCTATGCCACTTTGGAACCTTATATTCGTGTCAATATATTACCACTTGGCCCTGTCTACTCTGATTCATCTCATTGTTGTCTGTTTATCCTCACTGAGTTCTAATAATAAAAACTTAAATCCACAAG
>NC_092858.1:85724231-85801686 GCF_032062135.1 Pyxicephalus adspersus | reverse complement strand
AGGGTAATGCTTGAAGGTATCTGTCCAAGGAGTCTGTTGCAGTATATTACCATCATAAGCAAGCATCAGAAATCCATCAAAAGCTTCACTGCAAGAGGGTCTCAACATGGAGGGTCCTACCTCAATTTGTCGACAGTGCAATGATTAGGAGAAGAAAAATCCTCGATATAAGCTTGTTTGATGCATATTATAATCAGGAGCTTCACATTGAATCTATGATCAATATATGACAGGAGAATGCACTTTATAGAGTACTCCTCCAACACCTCCATAACAAAGGAGGGCAAGGACAGGACAGGTGTAAGGGGGGGGGGAGCTCAGCTTTTACTATTTTATACAGTCTGTGGTCCTTGCAACCTACCTGATACAGCAGAATCTGTAAATTAAACAATAATAAACATATAATACAAATATTAATAATAAATCATATGGTCCAGCTGCAACTTGGACTCCCTGGCAATCTCTCTGTTGTCATACTTTAACATAAAGTTTGTCTATTATGAGGAGAGTTAGCAGAACTGTCAGCATAGTCAGTAAACAGTTAGGGACCAAAGCTGTGAACAGATGTTGCCAGGGAAAGGGGGACATCATTTCTTGGAATTACCTTTTAACATTAATATGCCAGCTAACAACTTTGTCTTCAGTAGCTCTGCAGTCTTTCAGTCTTTTTAGCATCCGCAGTTTCAAAGCCCCAATGTAAATTCTAAGTATTCCCCCACTATATGAAGTAAGTATTGAAAGAGGTGGTTTAGTAGTAGGTTAAACACACAAAAAAAACATTTTTTTAATTATGTAATTAAATATGTGCTCTTGCCCACAATTACTCCATAACCCTAATACAAAAGCCTTTATAATGTGGGGTTTTCTTTTTTACAGAACTAGAAAGAGATGCCATTTTTATCTGATGAGACACCCTGGGATCTCCATATAGATGCATAATAATTGTTATTTGAATCAATCATTATTTATTGCAAATGTTGAGCGGCTCTTTTGTTCTATGGAGAAGGGAAGATGAAGGACAAGTGGGAGACATTCAGCTGTGAGGACTACAATAATCTAATAATAGTGGTTGTGATATGTCACAGCAGATCACAAATGTTGATGTTACATGCTGTACTGATGCTAGATTTTTGCCTGATAAACAGCTTCTGCACAGAGATTTGGCATACAGGTTTAAATTTTTGTACTGCCTAGGATGACCAATACCTCTGATGGAAATAAATCCACACTGCTAGGACAGGTAAAAATTTTTGCTTATTGTACAGTCTGCAAAATGGGGATTTGTAAATACAGACTGTGATTCCAAGGTCCTCTTATGTCTGATGTCAGCTCTTTTTGACTGGAAATTTTGCAGGGGTTACAGAGTTAGTTTCAATGGAACTGCAACTGGTGAGAGAGTTATTTCTGTAAAGCTGCGTCTTTTACCTTGAATATAAGGTTTGATGCAACAAACATGTCTCATATGTCCTCACTGACTCGATGGATCTGATTTATTAAACCTCTCCAGATATATGCATAGAATAGATGGAACATATATACAGAATAGATAGGCTATTCTAGGTGATCCAGAAAATCTGGAATGGATCTGGTCCAGGACTGAAAATATTTGCCAAATAATATGAAATGTTTTTTTTTTGTATATATTTTTCTATCCAGGCGCTATAAAAGGCTAACTAAAAAATAAACATATCTTTACACTATTTGTAGGAGGGTACATCTATTTTCTTTTAAAACATTCAATACTTAATCACTCATTTAGTGCAACAATATAGTGCAAACAAGTCCACGAAACAGGATCAGAGTATACAATGTATAAAAGGTGCACCTCAAACACATGGGCTACCTGTATTTTGTAAATTTGTTATCTCGTTTTATTTGCAGATATTACCCTTTTTTAATCAAACAGTATAACGTTTCATCCAAAAAAACTTGAAAACCAAAGTGAGGGAGGAACAAGAGGGAATGGAGTGGGGGAGAGGAGAAGGGAAGGGAAATAAAATTAACAAAATAGATCATGTGCAGTCCAGTCATAATACCTTCAACAGGATGGAAACTAAAGATAATCCAAAAACAAATTCAGTCAGGGCAATCTATATCTTAATATTCTGCTAATATCTTTCTATAGCAGATTAGGATGTTCCCTACATCCTTGTATCATACAACACTAAGTGGCGGAATAGCTCAATTACATCAATCAGTTGTTCTGGTGGGAACGTTTATTGCAAATATGCCATATATGTGCCAAAAATTTTTTGGGGGTGTGTATCGAGATGTTGGGTCGCCTCTGTCTTATCTATGAGCATCAGGGAATGTAGATAATTTAAAACCTGTGTTGTTGTAGGGGGACATTTTTCTATCCAGTTTTTTAGAATTGCCCTTTTAGCAGCCAATAGACACAGGTGTACAAATTTTGGATTATATTTGCGGTGTCTCGATTTGATAGATCAGAGCCTTTACTCAATACATGAAACAGGGCTATGTAACAGGTCAAAGGGTATTTTTGACTAGTGATAGTCTCTATCAATGTGTAAACTAAGACCCAGCATCTTTTGATTTTGGGACATTCCCAAAATGCATGTTCTAAGGGTGCCATGGAAAGATTACATTTCGGACAGGCAGTTAAACTCTCCTTTGGTTTAAGCACCGATGGTTTAATTTTTAAATCAAAAGCATAATACACTCTGCGTATAATTTTATATTGCATTTCTCTCCACAGTTCGCTAATTATAGTTTTCCTTACAAGGGCCCAGCTAGACTCCAACATTTCAAGTGTATCTGCATACGGCAGGTCTAAATATAGTGCCCATTTTTTTTACAGAAGACATATAAGTACATGATGCACTATTGGATTCCATTATCAAAGGATAATTATCAGAAATGGAATGCTTGGAAAGTGGGGTTCCCAATATAATAGATATTGAAGATGCTAGCAGAATTGGTTGTGTGGTGTTTGTCCCTTCAAATATGGTATGTTTAATTTGTAAAAAATAAAGAAATTGGTGTGAGGGAAAAGTATATTTGAGTTTTAAAATATCAAAAGGAAAAAACTCATTATTTTGATCAAGGACATGGGCTAGGAAAGTTATGCCACGCCTCTCCCAAAAACAATACGCCTTGCACTGTAATCCTTGAGGAAACCCCGGTGTAGTTCGTAGGGGCATAGCCATGGTAAATTGTGTCAAACAGCTATGTCATTTTTTAATCTCTCTCCATGCAATTAAAGTATCACGCAATAATAAATTAGACTTGAGATTCCGTGGAATGGCTTTATATAGTGAATTAGCTAATCCCATTAAAGAGTATGGCTTCACTAATAAAGAGTCCAATTTTACGACTGTGTAGTGTGACATGCCGTGCCACCAGTCCTTTACATGTCTCATTAGGCAGGCCAAATTGTACCTTCTTATATCAGGAAAATTTATTTCCAAGTTCTGCTTTGGGCAAGATAATTCGGCTGTAGCTATACGTGGTACTTTTCCTTGCCATAGAAACGACACAAAGGCTCCTAATATCGAGGTGGCGTAGTAAAAAAGGTAAGGTTTGTAGTGTGTACAATAATCTTACAAAACTGATCATTTTGATTAAATGACATCGGCCCATTAGTGATAAAGGTACATTTTTCCAATTCTTCAAAATTCTACAAAAAAATTTCTGTAATAGCTGGAGCATAGTCAAGTCTATACATGTCTGGTGCATAGCAAGTTAGTTGCACCCCTAAGTAAGTAATAGAAGCTGTGGAAATCTTAAGGCCTAAATTGGCTACCATAATCACAGTACTCAGAGGAGGAGCTGGCCCAAGAAACAACAGTTCACTTTTCGTATAATTTATTTGAAACCCTAAGAATGTGCCAAAACATTTAATGTGATCCAATAATTTAGATAAATCCCTCGTAGAGATTTTTAAAAATAATAAAATATAGTCAGCAAACATTGCTAACTTAATTTGTTTGCTATGGATAGGTATTCCTTCATATATACTATTGCTTTGAAAAGATTTCGCCAAGGGTTCTATTGCCAGATTTAAAAGAAGTGGTGAAAGTGGGCGTCCTTGACGTGTACTTCTATCTAGTTGAAAACCCTTAGATAATGCACCAGCTACATGAACTTGAGCCTTAGTACAAGAATACATCGACTGTAAAAATGTGGTAATATAACCTTGAAAACCAAATTTTTGCAGTACTGCATGTAACCAGTTCCTTTCAATGCTGTTGAACGCCTTCTCTGCATCCAGCATCAACAAAACAGCTGAAACATAAAAGTCGTCCGACAGCCGAGCCTGTTCTAACACACATAACAGTTTCCTAATATTATAAGTTATGGATCTTCCCTTCACAAAACCCTATTGAGCAGGGCTGACCAGTCTGGGAAGAAGTTGAGCCAAGCGATCAGCCAATATTTTTGATAACAATTTAATGTCCAGGTTAAGCAATGAGGTAAGTCGGTATGACCCCGGATACAGTGGGTCCTTTTGTTTCTTAGGTAATACTTGAATGTAGGCCAACAGTCCCGTTTGCAGGAATGTAGACTTAGTGAACATCTTGTTGTACAAAGCTGTAAGCGGGGATACGATAATATCAGCTAATATTTAAAACATTCGGCTGGTACTCCATCCGGACCAGGTGCTTTTGCATTGTTGGTTTGCTTGATAGTTCGCTGCTAACACTTCTTCCGAGGTAATATTTAAATTGGGGTAGGATAACTCTTCTTCTGAAAGACAGGGAAAAGTCAGTTGATCCAAAAACGCTTGACTCATAGCTATATCAATATTTTGCATTTTGTAAAGAGATTCATAGAACAAAGCAAAAACAGAGGTCAGAGGCCTAATTTATCAAGCTGGTATATGTAGGGGTCAAGAATAGGCCAATTAAGGCGATTAGTTTGCAGCTGCGCGATTCAGGAGGATCTGTTAAGCTCTGTCAATGGTGAGGTCATAGAAATTAATTAGGGCACACCTGCTCCCTGTTCTGTGCACATTTACAGTCCATTACAGGTCAGTTAGAATCTTTAATGGTTCATCTTCTTTTGGGTAAGTGCTACATTTTTATGTTACATTATACTCATTCACAAAACATTTAGTGATTTCACTTGTGTGTGTATGTCAAAATACATTTAAATGCATATAAATACATATGCACTTTCATTAATACTATTTTAACTGGACTGGTTTGTGTGTGTGTGTGTGTGGGGGGGGGGGGGGGGTAATTAATCAAGCAAGTTTGCTTGGATGGTATGCATTGATGTGACCTTGTAATCCTCATTATTGTTTGTTTCATCTTTTGCTGCAATGTTTTTGTGCCTGGTTTGTAATGACGGTTTCTGTTGTTTAGCAACTCTTCCGCAATGTTTTGTCAAATACTGAGTACAAATGTCTGCATGGTTTCCACTTCGAACTGCTACTTGAACCCCCTCGTTGCCTTTGTCCCATTCTCCAATTTACATTGTCCCATATTGGTATTTGAATGTATTATGTACATATTCCTTTTATGAATAAATTGTCATGGTTTTTATTTCTTTGTTTTTTTCTCTTAATTTTATTAGTCTGACATTTGCACTCATGTTGATTTGCTGCCACACAACTCCTTTGTTCATTTGTAGTGTTATAGGTTTCTTCTCATTGTGCTGTGCTCCCCTAAGAGCCTGCTGAACAACAAAAACTTTCGTCATATCCTGCATCCCCTTAACATGAAACCAAAAGCCAACCTCGATACTAATCTATTCATAGACCCTTCCGAAAATTTCCAACAAACACAACACCGCCTGCACCTGATTCCCCCCACACTACCTTCCTACCTGAGTTTGCAGCACCTCCCACTCACGCCATTCAGCCTCATACGCCCCCCAAGTTCACTCACTCACCATCCTTCAAACAAAACCTCTGATAATCCCCTCGCAATCCCCCACAGACTCTCCAGACACGGGTAACCGCCTTGCTTTGCTTCCGATGCCGACACGCGAAACCTGTTCCACAGCAAATGAGACAAAGCGTCAGCTATAACATTGCAAACCCCCAAGATGTGGGGTGCAAATATTAAAATATTATACTGCATACACCTGAAAACAAGATGCCCTAACAACCTCACCGCCACTCCGCACGACACTGAAAAAATATTTATGGCCTGTACCACCCCCAAAATGTCACAAAAGAACAGCTCCCTCCCCCCCAATTCCACTGACAACACAATTGGAAACATCTCCAAAACATCTCCAATTAAGTTTTTAACCAAACCTTCCTCCACCCAAAACTGCGGACACACACCCGCGCGCCATTTCCCCCCAAAATATGGACCAAAACCCGACGCCCCAGCCATATCGGTGAACAACTCCAAATGAACAGCATCCATGACCCCCTCCAACCACAGAGCCTTCCCAATAAAAGCTTCTAAAAACCTGTCCAAGGGCCCCAGATCCACCCGCACCCCTTCATTCAGCTGCACAAAATGGGACGGCGCTTTCACCCCAGCCGTTGCAGTAGCTAAACGACGACAAAAAATACTCCCCATGCAGATCACCCTGCGAACAAAGTTTAGCTTGCCCAATGGCGATCGGACCTCCTGCAGGTGCATTTTTCTACGCCCACTCGCTGCCCTCACCTCAAGCCACAATGCCTCTAATTTATCCCTGGGCAATCTACTCTCTATTGCCACTGTGTCCAGCTCAATGCTCAAAAAGGTCAGGGCCTTCGCCGGCCCTTCCGTTTTGTCATACACCAACGGAACCCCAAACTGCTCAGCTACGTGTTGCAAGGTGACCAACAACACCCTGCACACGGAGCTGCCCGGCGGCCCAATCAACAGAAAATCCTCCAAATACCAGATGACCGAATCCACCTCCGCCACTAAACGGACCACTCATTCCAAGAACGTACTAAACTGCTCAAACAGGGCAGAGGAAATAGAACAACCCATGGGAAGGCATCTGTCCACAAAATACTCCCACTTACATCCTGACAATCACACACAGTCCGGGTGTACTGGCAAGAGCCGAAAAGCAGCCAAAAGAAGCAATGTCTCAACAAAGCCCCTGCTCCACACCATCTCACCCACTTAATGGCCGCATCAAACGATGTTTAAGCCATGGCTCACAACTCTGGGATGATACCATCATTCGCCGATACTCCACGCGGCAACAACAAATGATGGATCAACCTAAATTTTCCCACCTCCTTTTTTGGGACTAAGCCCAAGAGGGAGACCACCAACCCTCCACCGGCAGCGAGGAAAAGGGGCCACATCCCCCCAAACCTACCTCTTTAGCCAATTTATCCCCCACCACCTCAGGAAATCTCAGCACTGACTTCAAATTCCTAGGCTCCCCTGGCAATCCTTCCATGGCGCTAGGAATCCTAAACCCCTCCCTAATCACCCTAGCCACCTCCCTATTCGGGTATCTATCTAAAAAGGGGAGCATCCTTGTGACCCTCACCGACGTCCACGTCTTTTCCACCACCATCCCCACCTCTCCCTGGGCCCTGCTTGAAGCTTCTCGCTAACCCATGACTGCCCCCTCAACCGGAGTTTTTGTGGCAAAAACCGACACCCCCCCAAACTTACATCCCCCCTCGTTTTACAGCCAACACACTCCTCTTTTCTTACTTTTCCAACCGTACCGTAGCTTGTGGCCCGCCACCCTGCCCTTGAAAAAACTGATTGCCCCCTTGCCTAACGATGGACATCAAATCTTTGTGATCCCATCTTAATGGCGGCCGCAACTCCTTCCTCTGGCGGAATTGCTCGTCATACCTCCCCCAAACTGCCAGTAAGCTTCCCTGACCGTGTCCAAGTAACAAAAGAGAGCCGCACACTGATTAGGCTGCTATTCACTAATCACACACGCTAAAATACTAAAAGCCTGCATCCAATTAAAAATTGTGCGCGGAATCAACCTGTGCCTCCTTTGCTTATTTTCCTCCCGATGGGGATTCCGATGACGTGGCCCGGCTGTCCTCCAACCAAGCGGCCTGGCCTTGGCCGCCATCTTGTCACGCCACACCGCATCTTTCAGGGTCCCCGATCCTCCAGAACTACCGCCACCGACCTCCAGCTGCCGGACAGAAAGCAGGGATACCTCCCAAGCCACGTCTGCGGTCGGGACCCTGCAGAACACTGGGCCCCAGGTTCCGGCGAGGCCTCCCCTCGAAAGGCCCCACTGCGATCTGAACGGGGGCTTCGCTCCCTGACAGCCACAGCCCCCACTCCTGAACTCTGCCAGCGAAGGGGATTTCTCCCTGGCCTAGGACCAGACTGGGCAGAGCTGCGCCCAGCTGACTGGCCAGGAGGGTCCCGCGAGGGGCTCCCAGATTGGCGCTGAGTTCCGGAAAAGGGTTCTGCACCGGAGGCCAGAGGCTTTCTTATGGAAGATTTTAGGATATCATTATTGGCCTTTATGCATTCAGCCAGGGTTGGATTAAAGTGAATAAATGACTATATATGCTGGGGTTCCTGACACTTAATACAGCTAAAAAAGTTGCTTCGATAAGCAGGAAAAACAACAAAGTTTAATGTACCTAATTGCTAATACCTATTCCATGACCTAGATAAATGAGGTTGACCTTGGGGGGTATTGGAAGATGATATGTGTGATGAACTGTTGATGGTCTGGTAGAGGGGGCTCATTCTTCATACTGTTGGTAAGAATGTAGCTCTTGATCTTTAAAATATTTGTATGTGTATATATATATATAAAATATGTATTTTCAAGGTCGGCATGCGCAGAAGGGGCATTTTCCTACTCTAAGGGGAAAGCGATGCCAATCTCATGCATATGCAATGAGATCAGCACACTTTTTTTCCCCTGTACAGCAAGCTGTGTCACTTGATCTCCCACCTGTGCAGTGTGAGATCAGGGACACAGCCAAAAGAATGCCGAAAATGGCAGCGCCTGGCATAAGGGAAAATTCTAGGATGGACCTGATCGAGGACTTCTCCAACGTGATCAAGGGATCTGCAGAATTTAAGGTAATTGTGATTTTTTTTATTTTTCAGTTAAGTTTAACTTACTGACTTTGTGGCATTTTAGTGTATGCTACCAATGTGGGTCTCACTCCTGTTCCAGCTGCAAAAAACCCTGATTCTAACTTTGATGTGCTTTATGTCTGCTTTTTTAACAGTTGTAGTGTTTAATTCTTTATTTTGTCTAAATCTTTAACTGATCCCCTGAAGAACCTAGAGACAATATTCAATAATATCTGTATTATTCTAAGGGTGTACTGTCAAAACCATTTTCTTACAATAGGTATCTTACCAGAACACTTTTCATCCAAAGCAAAGATGTGCAGAGGTATGAATAGGCAGGCCCTGTTCCTTTGTAGTATGAACACTTCTGAGCTAAATCAAAGTTATTTGTCATTTTCCCATTCACCTTTGGTTCATTGTGTTCATATGCTGTTGTGTTGTTCTGCCGTGCTGATACACAATTACATTCTCAATGGCAATTCATTTTATACTCTGTGCAAGGAATTTATTTGTGGGAAAACATTCTTATAACTGAATAAAATACTTGCTGAGAATTTTGGCAGTACCGGGTTAATGTCCTTTCTAAACTCAGAACTCCTGATTTGCTAAAAAAGGAAACTCATTAAATGAATACCCTGTGTGCATCACTTTATGATAATGCTTCACCCAGGGGACTGTCTCTTCAGCTAATGCAAGATAATGAAATACATCTGTCAGAGGAAAAGACTGCCTACCAGTGTGAAAGGAAGCGCATCTAAGATACCAATTTGCAGATATAGCTCTCACAGCTAGCTTACTTTTTTTATAATTGATAAGCCAAGCAACTTATTTTAGCTCACTTTGTCACCTATTCATGCATAGAACAAGTGGGAAAATGTTTATCTAACTTATTACAATCATGATTTCACAACACAGGCCACTTAACCATTACATAAAGACATGCATAAAATAAGAGTATGTGTTGTTTATCTTTGATGGATAATAGTCTTAAACAATTAATCGTACCATTTAGCACTGATATAGAACAAACTAATATTTTTGGACAAATTAGAAGCCCAGCTTCTAATAATTCTTTACCATGACCTTGCTAAGTAAAGCAGCAATCTTTCTGCATTGAGTGGGCCACAGGCAGGCTCTACTTTCCCTGCACCACCTTGCTGCCCCAATCTTCCATCTTTCATCCATTATTTCTGATATCAGGAGGAACACAAAACAATTATTGAAATCTCTCACAATAAAGTCCAGAGAAAATGTAATATGGATATTTGGGACTGTTTAGGTACTGCCATAAAAAAAGATAAAAAAAGTTACTATTAAGGGTTTTTATTTCCTCTTCAGTTTGCCCAAAAATGGGTTTCTTTCCTGTTCATTTCCTATGTGACATCGGTGCTCTTTTGACAATTGGCCACTAGGTGGCAGAACGAGTCATTATTTTATTAGGAGACCTGTAGAAAAATACTACCACAGAAGTCACCACTAGGGATGAGTGAGCCAAACTTTTAATTTCAATCTCGCAGCGAATCGGGCCTTTTTCGCTTACAGAACATGTAAGCAAGAACGGCCTTGTGAATCGCCACAAACTTGTGTTCTCACCGAACTCAGATAATATCTCAATGGAGAATCTCCATTAAGAGTTCATCTGGAGTTTGCCTGCAGTCACAGCTGAATGGAGGCACTTGCGTGCTTCCAATCAGATGTGACTGCAGCTTCCCACCCTGCTGGTGCTGTACTTGTCAATGATAAGGACAGCCTGGTGACTGTGGGAACTGAATTCAGATGAACTCTCAGTGGAGAAACTCCATTGAGACTTCATCTGGAGTTCGCCTTCAGTCACAGCTGATTGGAGGCACTCACATGCCTCCAATCAGCTGTGACCGCAGGTTTCCACACTCCCTGGGCTGTACTTATTTATCAATGACAAGTACAGCCCAGGGAGGGTGGGAACCTGCACTTCAATGGACCCATCGGAAATTCAAGGAAATTTTCGCTCATCCCTAGTCACCACCAGTGAATTTCAGAGAATTCAGCTGGGGAATTATTTATGTCCAATGTGTTATACAATAAGACTACAAAAGGTATTAATGTGTAAAAGTATAAAAACATTCACAGTTTGCTTAACTGGAAATAAAAGAGTTATAACATATACTATATATACCACACATCACAAATTTCACATTTTGGTGTTAACAAATGTATGGTAGATATAGTACATCCACCAAAATATGAAATCAAAAACTACATTCAACAAAATATAAGTAATCTCAAAATCCTGTCTTTCAACACATTTTGCAAATTGCTTCTTCAGGAAAGTTAAGGATAATATAGTTTTATGTACTTTACTGTGTATAAATTAGACAGTCCTCTGGATGTGAAAAAAATGTAATAGGAGGGAAAAACAATTGCCAGGGAGTCTAAAATCAAAGCCTCAGACAGGACCTATTCTGTATTTGTTCCTAGGGTCCAAGTCCAATGGAGCAAGTCAAATCCTTTAGGTACACAAAATATGCCAGCCCCACCAAATATACCAGGCCAATTTAATTGGTCAAATTGATGTCCTGAGTGCTGTTATTAGTGGTTAGGAGGAAAGCGTGCATGGCTTTCTAGGCTTCTATTTTCAGTAATTTGAATTGTTATTGGGAACTTTTAGGTTGTTTGTATTTAGGTTAAGACAGTAAGGTGGCGTGGCAAAGGGAAGTACAGCGTGTTTCTCTATGTAATATTGTAATCTATCCAAGGTCCCATTCATGCATATACATTGCAGTATAAATCAGGCCCTGCCTTTTTTTAGAAAAAAACTACTTCTAACTAAGAAAATAATATGAAGAAGACTGTCGGACATATAGACAAATCGTGCACAATTAGACTGGTGAAAAAGTTTTTTTTAATGTTGTATATAACACTAATAAGTTGGGGGGGGGGGGACAATCTCCAAGTTTTTAACAAGATGTGAAATCATTTGTCTGTTGGCTATAAGGAAGGTGATTTTGTTACATTTTATCAATTGATCCCCCAATTTTGTACGAAGTTCAACCTATTTTGCCTATGCTTATAAACAAAACTGACTGTTTTCTGCAAGAGACTACAGCACAAATACAAAGGACTTATTGAGACATTTGTTCATCTGTACGGTCCTTCTTCTTCTTTTTTTTATGTTTGATCTTTCTCTGGAGTTGGTCAATACTTTCTTTCAAGTTTAGTGGAGTTCAAGCCAATTTATTATATCCATTGGCTAGGAAATAATTAATTTGTTTTGATCTTTTTTTCTTTTTTCTCTGATATGTCACTTGTCTAGATGTATATAAGTACACTGCATTTTCTACTTTTGTTTGTATTTTAACAATAATTGTATTGTAACTGACTTCTGTATGTGGTTCTTTTTGTATACTTTAATACAAAACTCACTAAAGATATGCTCAAAAAAGTTAGCTAAACCTGGAGATTCACTATTTTTGATGTTTTAAACCCCAACTTGCTTGCTGCTTTGGGGCAAATCCTTCTAATTTTACCTGGCATTCACTACTATGTAGCAGATGATTCATTTCATGAATATGGATAAGTAATCTTTACTGTGAATCCCCTGATTACATTTCCTGAAGCCATATCTTGACTATGATCCATCCTTAAGAAGCATGGAGCACCATTCATGTGTTCTGCTATTAGATCTGTGCTCATTGGACCATGAAGAAAATAAAATAGGTTGAAGACGGCAATCATGGACATTACATGCATTACGCATGATGTTTTCTACTTGCGAATGTAATAGAAAATGCTGAAATGGTACTCCTAAATGAAAATAGAAAACGTTGAAATGTTGGAAGAAATCAAACTGAAATGTGTATTCTGTCATGTGTACAGAGACAGAAATTCTCTCCTTTGTGATTTCTTTTTAATCAGTCAAACTCCTGCCATCAATTTGCCAGGAAGCAGAAGCTTGATGAAAACATTTTGATCTCTTGTGGCCTGGGGTATGAGCAACGCTCACAGACTTACAACACGTAACCCCTTCCCCTCTGATGCCGTGGGGTTAAATCTATATTTTAGTGCTAATTTACAGAGCCAAGCTCAAGATAATTTATGACTTTTCTAAGTATTTTATCTTAATTACTCTGATGATTTCTCCTGCACTTTGCATATTGATGCCAGATTCACTTTTTTTTCGGTTGCACGTTTTACATTTTAAGTCATTTCAGTGTTTTACTGTGCTGAAATTACAAAATCACTTGAGGACGTAAACTCAATTAGTTTAAGTACACTTGCTAATTCAATGTGACATTTGGTAAAGCATGGCAAGTTAATTAGTTAATTAAATAAAATTGATCATGTTATCTAAGACAACATTTTTATTTTCATTCACATCAGTATTTATTATTGTATGTTGTAAAAACAAGGATCCTTAAAGTATGTAAACCTTGTAATCTAAGCATACAGAGGTTGAATGTCACAAATTTAAAAGCCACAATATAATCTAAGCTATCCTTTACACAGAGCGATTCTCAGAGGAACAGTGGACATTGATAGATAAAAAATGCTCAGAAATACATTCTTGTATCCTATGATTTGTGATATAATGCTGCAAGTATCTGAATGACAGCTCAATTCATCATAGAGGTAAATAGAGACTGAAATGTATGTGCTTATCAATATAAATGGGCCAGGCAATGAGCAGTATAAATTACTGCTTTGGTTTGATAATTGGGTTTTACAATGATTTTGCCTTTGCTTTTATGATTTTCTTCCCTTCCTTATGCCCAATCAAGGGTTCATGTTCATCCCCTCCAAATGCCCTCCCAAAACCCCTTGAGTTTTACACTTTGTGTATGTTATGTTTTTTTCTTTCCTTTTTCCTTATTTATTCACATATGCCTAATCCTCTTCCATTCCTACTCTCCAGCAGTGAATGGTCTTCAGTGATGCAGACTGAGGGCATCTAGTGTTAAAAAAGAAGTATTACAGAGGAACACTCTCAATCACATGTAACTATTGCAGCCTTGCTTTTCTAGTTTGTTCACTGCCTGGGCCCAATCATTGGAAAACAACTTTGCCCTTGGTTAGACAAGTATAATTTTGGGTTATGGGCACAAACTGTAACAGCCAGAGAAACGACATGCACACAAGTGGACATGTTATGCTCTAAAAAATATTTGTTGCTAGGTCATGAATTGTCTAGTGCCATCCTATGGCCAAAACTTCAACCTATGTATTTGAAACAATTGTTCGTAACAATAAAGCTCTTTATTTGATGCCAAAAAAACCCTCTGTTCTCTAATTGTTCTCTATTGATATATGCAACTGGGTTTGGCATTACACCTATATGCAATTTAACGTACAAGTGCAGGACTCCGATAACTTTATATAAGTGTGCCTTGTACCATATTTTTTGCTTTAACTATAATTGAACAGAGGTTACACACCCCAAAATCATGTGACACAAACCATGTGAAGGAAGTGACCGGGAGACACTTATACTCTGTGCCACAGGTAATCCCACATCACTTGCCAGGGGGTGCAGCCCTAACAGTTACTGTGTTGTTTGATGTTTTTTAAAGTCTTTATTATTGCTTGTATTATAATTGAAACAAAGAGTGAATAAAAACATGTACTGCAGAAATGACACAATATAAATCATGCTGTACTAAAACAACATTAAAATGATGAAAATAGTAGACAATAGTGAAATATTTAAATTCAGCCTTGACTTGCTCCATGCATTTCTCCCTTTGTGTTACAATCTGGTGACCACTACTGCTGGCCTAATATTTAGCCTGATCCTCACAAGGAACTTCACAAATTTATAAAAACATGGCAGCAGAAAAATATAGTAACAGCTCATTCCCCTATTTAAAGTTTAGCTTTCACAGCAGTTAGTTGAATGATATTGTAGTTATTCCTATTTTGTTTTTATCATTTGGTTTAATTTCTTATGGTAATTATTACAATAAATCTTTCTGATTTACTTCTAGGTAACTAAATTTGTCTAGTGAATATATAATTGTTTTACCAGAAAACGAATCTGTCTAAGAAGAATACATGTGGTGGAGTCAGAAATGGAAAAGGATCTTGGGGTATCTGGTAGGTCATAGACTTAATAACAGCATGCAATGCCAAGCTGCAATATCTATAGCTAGTAAAGTATTTTCTTGTATTAAAAGAGGAATATACTGCAGAGATGGAGACATTATTTTGCCCCTGTGCAAAGCATTGGTCAGACCACATCGGGAATATGTAGTCCAGTTTTGGGCACCAGTTCACAAAAAGGACATTGTGGAATTGGAGAGAGCGCAGAGAAGGGAAACTAAACTAATAAAAGGAATGGAGGAGCTCAGCTATGAGGAGAGATTAGCTGAACTGAATCTATTCTCCCTTGAGAAAAGACATTAAGGGGGGATATGATCACCCTGTATAAATATATAAATGGTCCATATAGAGAACGCTCTTCCCAATTTTTCACTTTGAGATCATTACAAAGAACAGGAGGGCACTCTTTGCGTCAGGAGGAAAAGAAGTTTAAGCTCCGGATAAGGAAGGGATTCTTCACTGTAAAGTCTGTGAAAATGTGGAAAGGCTCCATCAGGAAATAGTTTCAGGAACTACTATAGATTGCTTCAAGAAAAAGCTGGATGTTTTTCTAGAAGCACAGAATATAACTGGGTATTAAGGCTTTAAAGTAAAAATAACAGTGACTGTGACTGTTGATCCAGGGAACATCCGATTGCCTCATGGAATCAGTAAGGAATTTTTTCCCCCTGTTGAAGCAAATTGTACCAGGGTTTTTTTGCCTTCCTCTGGATTAACTATGTTTTATAGGGTTTTATGTCTGGGATATGTTTATTTCCCTATTGGTTGAACTTGATGGACTTGTCTTTTTTCAACCTAACCTACTATGTAACTATGAATCCATATTTCCATATTTCCATGTTGAATTGTAGTATACATGACTAATGGACTTTTTCTAATGGGATTCCACCCGAAAATTAAAATCATTTAAAGCTTAAAACACTGTTTCTATAGGATATAGTGTGCTGAATGATAATGATTGGGCATGTTATTAATTAATATTATTAGATTAGATTATTGGATATTCATTGGGTGAATCTTATTTGACTAAATATTGTCATGGTGAATCTTGATTGTACAAGTAGTAGTTATTTTCCACCTATGTTCAGAAAGTTCAGAAACAGGTTAAAAAGTGCTTCCCTCTAATACTAATTCAACCATCCTGGGACTACAGATATGTAAACTGGCATCCACATGGCGGGGGAGTGGCGAGAATGCAGCCAACCTGGTATGCTGATATCAGCTTATATGCCATTGAGAGGGATGCATTGAGGGTGGCTATAGTGACTATAGTCTATATGGTGGAGTTTATCCATAGTTATGGTCCATACCAAGGCTTCCTATTTTATGCTGATTGTCAGCCAGCTGTTTCGCAATTGTGGTGCCTAAGAAAAGGTTGTCACCCTCTCCCCAGTGAACTGGTTAATGGAGTCCTAACCAGTCCACTAGTAAATGTGGGTTATAAACATACAACAATAATTTAATATTCTACAGTCAATCAATATTTATCTTGATGTTGAAAGATATCTTTCACCAATGTTTCCAGCAACACCAGAAGGTCAGTTGGGCACTGATCCCCCTTCATCACTGTTAGTAAAGTGAAAGAACTTAAAAAGTAAATCAGGGGCACTATCTGTTTTTGCTTTGGAGATGATTTGGAAACATCATATAAAGGCCACATTTATGCAGGGATACTAGTATAGTACATACACTTTTATTATGCCTATTTGCTAAAGGTTTTTGCAATGTAATTAATATTAAAAATGCAGTGTTTTATGGTGAATTGTAAAATGAAGTTTAGTTTTGCTCAACAAAGCAAAGCAACTGGTTTAGTTTAAGGTATGTTCATAGATGCACATACTTAACTTCCTTTTACTCTTATGCTTGTCTTTTCAGCAAAAAAAGCCCTGCGTAGGTTACAAGTCAATGGACTTATAGCTTACACTGGGTTAAGGAAACTCCAGATGACAGATCTGATTGTGCCAAAGCTGTCACGTACTCTGCCATACTTAGATTTACCATGTATCATTTTCAATTGGCACTCAGTGGGGCAGTGGAGGGAATAAGGCCAAGATCAGTACAATGTATGTAATACTGGGCAAAAAAATGTGTGTTTTGTACTGTTTTACTGCTGAAGTTTTTAGTAATCTAATAAACTCTAAAAAATAATATGACAGACACTTGGAAAAGGGTCTTTAAATGACACATGGTTTTATTGCACCATTTTAAAATGAATTTTGAGAACAGTCTATTCTGCTCAGAACCTGAAGTGATAGGAACTGAGAAAGAAAGTTTATAATTGGAAAGTTTAATGAGGTTGTCAGGTCTGTCACCTATTGCTATGAAAATGTCTTTCAACGTGTCTTAATAAATTTCTATTAAATGTCTGGAACATTAATTAGACTCATTATCATTCAAGTTGTTACATGCGTTGTATATCCACAGCGTTCGTATAAATGAATTATCTACTGGATGTCCATAATCAGCTAGCAAATGGATTTAGCGACCTCATAATCCAAAAGAGATTTGCTCTATATTTTTTCTGTATTTTTTTTTAACTCTTATAAGCTGGAGATTATCATAAAACTTGCAGCAATGTACCATATATTAATTAGTTATTCAGTAAACAAGGTTATAAAAAAAAATTAACAATTAGGATAAAAGTGAAGTTAGTAAAAGCGGAGTAAATTTTACGTTACTGTAAGGTTTTTGTTCCCATTTGGGAGTTGGGGGTTGTTTGGGGGGTTTTCCCCATTCATGCCTCTTTTCCTTGGTTGCCTAAATACTTCCCTCCCGTAACTGCTGAATAGAAACAATGGTGCTGTGATTGCTGAATTGAATGCCAAGTGAAAGTTTTTTTTACATATGCTACATTACAGATGTGTATGAAAACTAGCACACCTGCATACCTGTTGATGGGAGCAATTTTTGGATGTATTGTCTCAAGTTACTAGTAAACTTGTGTTCACATGGGTAACAACTACTAGAAATACCTACTATATAAAAAAAAAATTACCACTAACAGATTCTGCTTTATGCATTTATCTAACATAGTTCACATGCAATATGCTTGTTTCTTCCCCTCCATTTCCATTTCTATTCTTGCTGTTTACTATATGCAACGGACACTATTAGTCTTAATGATAGCCACACACTTGTTGGTGTAAATCTTCCTAATTGTTTCAAACTAAGCAAGAACAACCTGTTAAAAAACCTAATAAATCTGAAAATAGTAAATGATTTTGAAAAACACATTCTAAAGTGTAAAACATGAAAATATATATGAAGACAGAAAAAATGACCTTGAATCCAAAATAAAATAAATCTGTATGTTCTTTGTTGTCATGGATCATGACATCAGAAGTAAAGGTGTAAGTGTCAGGGATAATATATGCATTTTAAGTCTAAATATATATTTTGAAGGCGTGCTTGGATATAAAGCTAAAGCCCACCAGCATGCATTAAAGTGGCTTATCTGATTTCAGCAGCCTTAATGCCAGGGTCTGGGGTTATTTTATGTGCAAAAAACACAAATTACATTTTCTGTTTGTTCAAAACATATATACTGCTACTACCAAGCATATCTGTCCACCCCTGACTTGTCCTCGTCAGTCCTGGATATGGTTTATTGCTGCCTGTCTCACCATTGATGGATGACAGGTTTCTAAAACTCAGCCTGGATAAGACAGAGCTCATCACTTTCCCAATCCTAATTTCAAAAAGACTCTTCCTTGTTCTAATAGGCTTTATTCTGCACATTTAAAGGAGCCCTTAAAACCCACTTTTATAAACTCGCCGACCTGACTTCTTCTGTCTCTTAAACCCTCACTACTCACACACCATTCAATATCCTCCCTTCAATTGTGTGATACTTCCCCCATCTTCTAAATTATCAGCTCTTTATGACTGTGTCCTCTCCTCCTCTGCAATATTTTAGCACTTTAATAACAATATTAATATACCTTATTGTGCAGTAGAAGAATCACAGCACAATTCCAAGAGAAGGTAAAAAGGAAATTTAATAAAATTGGAATTCATAAATGTGTACAAACTTTAGGATCAGAATATATTTTCTATGTAACAGTAACAAATATAACTATTGCACATGTTACATGTTCCAATTATGTTTCTTTTTTTGTAGTTATTTACAATATATTTATATATATTTCAATAAAGCATCTGATACTGTAATCAGTGCAGAAACTTTTTTCCTTTAAATTGTGCTTTTCAGTTTGGTGAAGCCTGGAATTAAAAAATAGACTATTTCATCATCATGTGATTTTTATGCACAAAGTCCTAAAGTAATCTCCTACAGAAGCAATGTGACACAGTTGAAATGCAGCACTGGGTCTCAGACATCAACACATTAGCAGAAGAGAATTTCTACTCAAGTTCTTCTTCCAAACACTGCGGTATAGGAAACACATCATAACCACAACCTCCTTCAAATCAAAGTACTATTTATTGAGACTATGTGATCTGTCCTCGTTATTTTGGGTAAAACAGACTAGATCATAAATTGGATTTCAGTGGTTATGTACAACATTTACAAAAATCTTTTTGTAAAGAACGAGAACCATTCCCTTATTCTGGCCCTTTTTTTGGCCCCAAAGAAATCCTAAAAATAAATTGCAGCTGGCCCGCCACTGCACTGAAATAGCGCTGCTACTATAATTCCCGGCATCACTCGCGTCTTTAGACCAGTGGCCTCTCTGCCTATGCGTGGCGCCGCATTGGACTGTTTTATAGACGCAAGTAATGGATGGAGAGCAGTGAGAAATAACAACAGTTTTCTCATCTTAGCTTAAAAATATGTGTTGAGCTCTGGTCTGGCTGCATGGAAGGAGCTTACTGGTAACAGTCTGCACAGACTCCTGATGTCCTTATAAAAATACCAATCTTTGATAATGTTTTTTTTTATTCTATAAATTTGATATTTGCTAATTTGACATTGCATGCACACAAGGAGCAGCTAGGAGCCTTCCGGGATGCATGGGAGGCTATGTGTGCCTATTCTGTCTTGACCGCTGTGGGAATCAAGTCAGAAAGGGTGTTGCATTTAAAAAAAAAGAAGAAGAATATTTTTTACTTTATATAAAAAGGTTGTCTACCCTTTTATGTAAAGTAAAAATTTTGAGTTTAGGTCCACTTTACATCTCTCATTTTACCCATAGTTGCACCTGCAAATAGTTGAATCCTACCCCTTCAAGTTGACATCTCCGGTGATTAAATATCTGGGGACCCATATGTCCAGTGACCTTTTCCACATGTTCTGACTTACCTTTGCCCCCATTCTCACTACTATTTTTAGAGACCTTGCACATTGAGAAACTCATCCTGATCAAGTTTCAAAACTCCTACTTTAAGACATTCAGGCAGGTTCAAATTGTACAGTTCATTTGGGGCTCTAGACATCTCAGACTGTGCAGAAGTCTCCATTTTCCCCATAAACAGATAGGGAGTGTAGGGGTTCCAATGTTTTTTTCTTTAATACATTGCTACTCATCTGGTAAGAGTTTTTGATTGGTGTTTAAATTGTAGATCCAAACATTGGACCACATTTAATGGCAAGGACATGGGGACTGTCCTGCAGCACTACAAATTATTTGGTGGTATATATATATATATATATATATATATATATATACAGTATAACAGTTCATTCAGTTGTCTGCCTAAAGTTGCTCCCAGCTTTAGTACACAAATGTGTAGTTCAGCAGTTCCTCTATAGACTGTGTACAAAAGTTTTCTATTCACAAGCATATTTACATTTTAAATATTTCATTGATTTTTAAAGGGTTTTACAAGTATTTTTAGGGAAATTGGTGATTCACACACAAAAAACAAAGATATTTCCAACAATCAGTCAGAAGCATATTTAAACTAGTATATGCTTATTCCATTAAGAAAGTATTCATTCTTGTGATAGTATAAAACAATCAATTCTCAGAGTAATTTTCATGAAAGGATTGGTAAAAAGCATTCCATCTTTGCATAGCAATCAATATCCACTCACAGGTAATGCTGAAGTCTTTCCAGTGATTGGTCGTTCCAGTAATACAGCTACTTTTTGAAATAGCTGTTTATTAAATAAACATGTCTTCCAAGAATTTCTATAATGTTTTATTCCACTTTTTATAATCTTGCTTTTTTAAGGATGCTTTTAAATTGTTACAAAATGGATTGCTTTTTAAGATTGCTTTCAGCAATTTTGTTTCTAAAATTGACTATACTGCATAATCATGCTTTATTTATGAGATTCTTTCTGAAAATACATTTTGTACAATAGGAAGATGTGTCTACCTTATTTTTAGGGTCATAGACATTTTACAATGACTATTCTTCCTATGTGCTTAGATTATAGGTTTCAGCAGTGAGGTTTCACGAACTGTATTTTTGGTGGTAGGAAGATTTTATTAAGAGGCAATTGAAGTCTTGATTAGGAATTGGCATCAGAAGTCAGTGAAATAGGTGTGTAAGTTACTCTTATCTCCTCCTTGTTTCTTTCATGTAAACTGACAACATCCATGAATCTATATTACGAACTGTTCACTCTGGTACTAACTGGTAGGCTGATATAAATCAATACAAAAATCTGCAACACTCATGGAAAAAAAATACAAGCTGTGGGTTTTGGAAGTGAATCACACTCATGTAGAGAAAAGCAGAGAAAAATTGTGAAAAATGTTTTTGATATTTCAGTAGCAGGATAGCAACCAACCTACAGTTACAGTCTGCTATAACTATTCATATATTACACAGACCGATGAAGACTGTTGACTTGGTAAATAAGGGTTTGGTTTACTTTACTTTGGTTTACCCATACACCTCCAAGGTTAATTGGCTCCCCAAAAACTGTCGACCTTGGTATATGTGGAAAAACAAGCAGAACAAAGTGCAGCACAAGTTGCTGAAAAATGATAATAGAGAGTAAATCCAATGAAACAAAAACCAAATGAAAGGGCTGTCAGAGTCAGATACCTAAGTTGAAAGCAGAAGGGAACTGTCAAAAGACAAATTCACTTTTCTTTAGAAGGATTTTCTTTTTTCTGTTGTGTCTATAGAACAAAAGGTAAAGGCAATATAAGCAGGGGTGGACATAAATGGGTCCTAGTGCAACGTGTAGTGCTGCACTAGGACCCCAGACCCACCTCAGCCAAGTCAGTTCAGTTGGGGGCCCAAGCCAGTTCTGTGCAACTGCTGGCTATGTCGGCTGCTGAATAAAAGGCCGTAAAAGGGAGACCTTCTAGGAAAAAGAAGGCAAAAGATAACCTGAATGAGATTTTATTTATTCGGTCTTATCTCTTCTGTATCTATTCCAAAGTAAAAAAATATGTTTTGGCTAATGAATAGGCACAAAAGTCATAAGCATTACCAATTTTATTGATTACTGTTTGAAAGTAAGTAGCAATGGTTGCTCTAGGCTTATAATCAAGTCAGTGTACTTTTCCTGTTTTTTCAGGTAAAGTAGTTACCTTGACCTATATTAGAGTATATATATGGTAGCCTTCTGTTACCATAAAAAAGTCTGCTCTGCCAAAAATCAATGTACTCTTGGCTTTTCCTAATATGTTAAGATGGCAAACTGTTTACCAGTGGTGTAAACTAAAAAAAAACTGCCAACGAACCATTAGCATTCCTCTTATCTTTGTGAGATCAGAAGGAGAAACACATTTAAAGACTATGAAGGCAAAGGACACATCCATGGCACTCCTCCATTACTTGGACCATGAAAAATGTATATGCAAAAAATAAAATAAAACAGAAAGGCTTATGGGTTTAAACACCAAAAATCCTTCTAATGAAGCATAGTTGGGAGCTATGCTTTTGGCTTCCTTAGTGTGATCATTGTCCTCCAAGTGCTGCTTGATTAATACCTATTTCAGAGCAGTATCATCAATAACAATTTGGTAGCTTAGAAAATGTAGGTACAGAAAAGATTCCACAGCAAAAAGGCTAAGCAATATCCAATGTTAAAGTATACTAACTCATACAGATGCAAACTACAAAAATGTTCCTTCTTTGTAAATCTACATATATAACACCAACTGATGTCATCAATCAACTCCTATTTTCAGTATTTTAATGATACTACTTTTACTATATTTGTTACAGCAACATACTGTATTATTGTAAAATATTGCTATAGAAAATAAGAAAAATAATCACACCACAAAACCATTTATGAAAAGTCTCCATGGAAATTTATATTGAGATTGAACTCAAAATAGAAAAATAGGCCCACTCTTCCTGACATCTATAAATCTATGCTACATGGCCACACATGACAAGGTAAAAATAGACAAAAGTAGGAACAATTTGCAGAAGCAATATTCTTTTCTCCCATTTTACACAGTCCTCTATCAAGACACTGTGCCATAAATCTTGACATTCTTCTTTATACTAAGATTGCTTATTAATCCTTCAGGAAATATTGTTTTATGCTAGTAAATGTAGAAATATTGGAGCTAGCAGGCTAGTAAAATGTGTCAGCTGGACAGAAGTCCTTTTGTTAAGATGTTTGCTCCTTCAAAAGATAAAATATTAAGGTTGTTTTCAGTTCCTTTGCAAATCTAAATAGCACATTTAAAGTGAATCTTAAAGAGATTTCCAATATCATATGGAACATAAATATTATTTGTGCCCTAAGCAGTACCCTTAAAAATGCCCTTAATTCAGTTTGAAAAATAGCCTTCAGGCTCATGGTGCAGTGTGAGATCATCTAAGGCACTGCTGCTATTTATCTCATAATCTAAAATAAGATTTAGCAATGCCACTACTATGTTGACCTCTGTTCTCCTTGATGGAGAGAAAGCTGCAGTAAAAAGGATCTCCCTGCTTCTGCTTCATCCATTCTGTTGCCCTGTGGCTTCTTCACCTCTCCTGCTGCTGTTGATCATTTCTTCATCAGTTGTTAGATTTCCAGCTATCACGTGGAAGCTCTGGCAAGGAAACAAAGACCTGCCAGTACCAAGATAGCCAAAACCACACAGAAGGCATGGTTAGTCCGTCCTGGTAAAAAGATCTACTTCAAGGAGATCATATGGTGTCTAGTCCATTCCCTCTCCATGCCTCTTTTTGGTCACCACTTCTACATTTCAGGCCTCAAAACACTGCCTTTCCTCTGGCTGGCTGCGACACTCTGCTGTCTTTATATACTACCAACGGTTGAATTTTCACTCTCTGCAAAACTTTTTCACTTCCATTTAATTGGCAGTTTAAGTGCAATCTCATAATATATTAGATATCTGGATACTGTAATATAACTTACATATTACAACAAATTCACTACCACTGGGTTATGGCATCAGGACAGAATCGAGAAATGAATTCTATCTAGAAAGATTCTTGATTATCTATAGACTGCCTGTTCCTTTGGGGAAACTGTTCTACTTTCTCCATGATAGCAGTTAAAGCTCATATTAACCTTTCAACAACGTTTATCTAACCCGAGCTGACTATCAGACTACCTGTGGCCTGAATACCATCTATTACATTACGTAGCCAACCCCTAAAAAAGTCCAACAACTAACTTGATCATTGGTGTCATTTCCGGATCATCCAGTCTCGATATCTCCTGAGGAAGCCAAAATAGGCAAAACGCGTTGGGGATGAGACTTTATTTGATTTGGTTCTTTGGAAACACACGTGACATAAATCAATATTTAGGTTGTAACACCAGGACCATGATAATGGACACATAACTTCAAAAACTATTCACCAGTTAGAGCTTTCATATTTTATCTTAATGAGTTCTTCTCTAAGAAAATCTGTTATTAGAGAGTTTGCCACTGCAGTGTCTTTTACAAATTACAGTGTCTTTTACAAGAATACATGACCCTGTCAAGTTTTTATTGCTATCCATGACCTTGTTTGAGAGAACACAACTCACTTCCTGTCCCCGGGACAGCAGGACTAGATTAAGGAAACAGTTTTCACTGGGATGAAAGTGTACAAAAAGTTGAACCTGGACAGAGGTTTTACCCTTTTCATCCTATTTTTTTTTTTAGATCTGTATGATAGAATTGACTAGATTCGGTCTTGACTTTTTCTTTTTTTTTAAATAACACCATATACAGCTAAAGTAACATATAGGTCTAGGGTGTCCACCAAGCATTTTACTTAAAGGATTTGGGTATTTTCAATGTTTATTTTAAGGGCTCATTAAAAAATTCTTCCCACTATACATTTAAAAAAAAAACATTGCTTTGGCACATGCCCCTCATAGTAGTCATTAGCTCTATTCACCCTTTTTCGTTACTCAAGCTTGCCTTTAGGCTTGAAATTGGCAAAGTTTGTTTTGCGGAATTCAGCCCCAACGGATTTCAACAGTGATCACTGAACACTGGGGCAAATTTGACAAACCCGTATGATAAAAAACAGAGTTGTTTCAATTATCCCTAATACAGTACCTTCAAAGTGATTTACCTTGATAGGTGAGAGTTTTGATGCTTGCCATATACTATACTTTGTATCAGGATTCATAATATATATATTTCATAGCCCACAGATTAAAACTAGCAATATATACTGTATAATACAGTATATGTATTGGAGGCACTCTCCGCATTGCCATATTGTTTATACAGGCATAAGAAGTTGGAGTACACAATAAAGTGGTTTGTATGCTGCATTTACAATGACATTTCAGACAAAATTTATACCTTGCACCAGAAAAGGGATAGCTCAACATCTGCATCTGCAACGCTTGACAGGGATTTACAATGTCAGACATAAACGAATTACATATAAAAAAGGCATACAGTAATACAAACACAAAATACAGCTGCACATATTAGCTAGTATAGAATATATATATATATATATATATATATATATATATATATAACACCAAAAATATATACATATCATATAAATGTGTGCGCTGTCTTTGGAAAGGATCAGAGGATTGCTTTTTTCCCATAGCATATTTCTAAGCCTTGTATATGTCATACAAATGAAATGTCCTGTAGAGTTTTCTGGTAATGCAAATGTATGCCTCTTATGACAGAACAGGGACCTGAAAATGTATGGCTGTTGGAAAAAGTCAGTTCCTGCTTTTAATGTGATATTTCAGTATAGTCCTAGTACATCTCACATTCACACACATTAAAGCATAATGGTTTTTAGCTGTTAGCATTAAGTATAGCATTAAATCCTAACCTCTCTGCATTTGTTGGCAGTTAGAGTAACTAACATGATATTCAGAAGAAAAGGGGGATATTCACTCTAAGTACATGCTGATCCAAGGTTTAATAATTACTCCACATACTACATTTTTAGAATGCATGAAAATGGTTTTGCAGCATGGGGATGGCTACAGCTAGAGATGTGGGACCAATTCAGACTTGTGGTTGATCACAATGTTGTACCACAGATTCAATAACACTTGCATTAAATGAATGGGAGTGGTTGGCAACTATATTGTGGATGCATTTGCACATGATCCTCTGGAGGAAGAACGCCACCACAAATGCAAGGGAAGCACATGCAAGAACATAAACCTGCAGGGCGGTTTACCGTTCCCGACTGCATAAGTGGTGCACATGACTTTGCTCTACTTCTGAAAGTTTATGGGAAATATTGGTGAAGCCCCATAATGCTACCATATATAACTGCTGGCTATTAGTTATCTGTAAATACCTAGCAAACCAACAAAGAAGTTTGCAGTTTTGTTCTAGTAATTTGATAAACTGATTGCAGTCATGCATCATAATGAGAATACTAGCACTTCCACATGCTAAAAAAAATTATAATTACGATGAGCACCCATGGATTTCAGACTTGCTAGCAAAAACTGCTTGCATTTAGGATCAATCTGATATTAGTTTGATGCGTACTTTATGGTCAAGTTGAGTCAAGAAAAAAAAGAAAAGAGACGACTTAACTAACCCAACCCAACATAAGTACAATGAACAACAAAAGAAAAAACAAAGCATCAAATATCTAGGCAGGCAAAACATATCACACGTACAATTATTTTAAAGCACAACAATGAAAACAGTACATAGGAGAAAACAATACAGACACTGATCAAAAAATAAGGCAAAGGCACAGCCATGGTCAGTAGCAATACAGGAGAACAACTCCTACACCACTACTATTCTTCATATTGTAGGTGTATAGTAAGACATCCTTGCAAATATAAGCATAGGGAAGCACCAGCAAGCGCGGTCCTTCTCCTGACCCCGCTGGGGGGTGCACCAGCCTGAGCTGCAAACCACCCCTGGTCTCTGTGCTCTTGCGGCCCACCTGTCAGATGGCCGTGTGGTTGGGGACCTCTGCTGTAGAGGGGGCGGTATAGGTTTCTTCCAAAGTAAAAGTCAAATTCCAGACATGTCTTCAGCATCTAGCTTGTGATCATAAAAAGAACCACAGCACAATACAGCACCTACTGTACTGAAAAATGCCACAATGAGCTTCTATTTCCTGCAAAGTGTCATCAAGTATAATAATAATAATTATATTATTATAATAATTATTATTATCCCCATCAGCGAAAGCACAGAAAACTGTCTGGCTTTCTTAGAATACTACAGTATACTAGGCACTAAGAATTGATACTAGTATAATAATACCACTTTAAATTTACACAAAATTTGAATGCACAATAAATAAACCAATAATTTTCCTAATTTGCTACCTTTAAAAAGAGGGCAGCAAAAACTAGTTCATCAAGGATAGTTTGGCTGAAGCAGGATTTTATTTGTATCCATTCAATAATGCCATTTATATAAATTACTACTCATAATCCTCAGAATAGTAATTTTTTATTTTTTTGTATCATCAAACCTTTTTAACATTCGTGCCAACCCTGATAAAGATTTCTTGCTTCTGACAGTTGAAATATATAGGAATGCAAGCATATTTTTAGCGCTTTGAATTTTCTCCGGGAATTTTCCTATTAGTAATAGTGGGTGTAATGTACTATTTCCATGCTCGCATCTGTCAGGTTTTCCCTTGGAGGATTCTGTCTTGAATTCAGGAACTACATGAATATTATGCATTTAATTACTATCATTATTACATGTCAATATTTTGGGCATCTAAATATCCTAACCATATGTGAGCTACACCATTGAGATCACCTTCCTTCAAGAAAGAAAAATGCACAGCAGCCTTATTATAGCACAGGAAATAGTCACTTTGAATCAAAGACAAAAATCAAGTCATGGTAATGTAGGTGTTATTTATACACAGAGAAAAAATGACAGAATTGCAAAGCAGCTTTCTGGCATGTCTATGTCTTACATAATTGCTTTATATAACCCAAGAAATTCAAATTAATCATCATGTAGACTGTTGGTATATGTTATAAAGGGTATACAGCTAGGTTGGACATCACTATGCAGAACTGGATAAGCCCACATACTACTACTTGTCCAGATATGTACTCTGTGGCTAATCTTCTTGCTGTGATCTCTGCTGCTAACCATTTGAGAGGACCAGGTAATTTAAAATGCATGACAGTCGTTCAGTGGACCAAATTCTGACTGGGACTGTAATACAAAAAAAAACAACAGCAACCCATAGGAAGGATGACTACATGGTCAATACTTTATGGTAGTACATTCTGCTATGGAGTATAAAGTAGTTGTAGTAGTTGTCCCGACCACAACAAAAAGTCATTAGTTCACCATTGATAATACAACCACAAATAAAAGAGTGCAGCTAAAATGATAGAATATGGTGCTGACCTGCTTATTTGTTGTCCAGCTTTAATGCCATTCCTGTTCCTTCAATACATTTCAATCACTGACCTGGAACATGCATGTAGACCAATAGTTCTGACTTGATGGTAACTTTTTAATTTAGGCTTGTTTCAAATTAGTGTAGGTAACAGACAGGGAACTAATATTGTCAGCAGTGGAAGCTTCTGTATTTCTTTCACCATATATTTACCTAAAAACAACTCAAATAACTCAAAATAAAAAGACAAATTCATGCAGTTTTGTATCTATATTACATCCTTAAATATATTTTAAATGCAAGCTAGTACCTGGAATTAATACAGGTTCAACCTCTTGAGGAAGATGCAGTTTGTGTGCTCACAAAAAGTAGTTCACAAACTGTGAAGAAAAAGCAGAGAGGAGGAGATGAGCTCATAATTGTGCTTCTTCTTCAACTTTTACTATTTCTGATGTCATTCTTTTGCTCCTCGTCAATCCTAAGTGAGATTCTGTTTCATTTCAGCCACCAAAGAAACAATGTCATTGGAGTAGGTGAATAGCTTTATTTAATAATCCTGGTACTGGCAATTCATGTGACATGGCTATTAGTGCTATTCCTAATAAATGCCTAGTGGTAATTGGTCACTTCAACTTGACTTGATCTTGTATTGTGTAAGATGATTTGTAGTTCTCCAAGCTGTTTCCTCAATTCTACCAGTGTAGGAAATAGCAGCATTGATATCCACACAGTACAAACACCTTAATCCAACAAACATGGAATGTGACAGCAGATATTAATTGTCTATGACCCTGAGGAATACAATTGCTGAACCACCTTGTTTTATTAGCATGATCCCATCCCTGGAGTCAGGAAATGAAACAGTATGAAAGGTGTAAGAAAGGTGATGTTGAAGGCCCCCACTCCTGTTCAGAGGCGGCAGTTCTAATTAAATGTAGATGTCTCTACAATGGTATGGATATACCATTTTTTTATTTACAAAAAGCATTTTTACTTTTGGTGGTGTTAGGAGTTTCCACTTCCTCCACTTCTCTTCTAGTGAGCCAACAGTTTTTATCACACAGAAACTCAAGGTATCTCTCCAATACCTGATAGGAGTTTTTATTCTTCCCAGTACAATCCAAACAAATATATATATAATTTGAGGATATACTGTACACTTTAAGCAGTCCACTTTGCTGAACTCTTGTGATTGCTTTGAAATCTCTGTTATACTGCAGAGAAATGCTGACTGGTAGCAATCTTGGAGACATCCCTTGCAGTGTTACAGGGGTTCACCAATACAGTCATTGCAATCTTTTACATTGAAAACAGGACCCCTTTATTTTTTGAAAGGCTGGGGGACATTTGTAGTATCTATATAAAAATGTCTGTATTATATATATTCATATTGTGGGATTGAGACGTGTTGTGAGTTTATACTGCTATGGTGTATGGCCATTTCTGTCTGCCTGTACGTTCATCATTAAATGAGTACTTCAGCAGTACTGGTGATTCACGGAGTGTTTGACCTTCCCATGTATAATAAATTATACCCTGAACAAGAGAAGAAGAGTGCATATTTTTCTTTTTTCCCCACTGGCATTGTAGCTTAATGTCATGCCAGGCCAAATTGTGGAACAAAACACATTGCTCATGTCTTAGTGACATGGCTGTAATTAAAAAGAACCTTTTTACCAACCTAAAAATTGCAAGTAAAAGCACAGCGATATCAATTATTTTAAATGTGAAAATGTTTTTTCCCCTTTCTATAATTTATTTTTTGTTCCCTTACAATTTAACTTGCCAGAAACATTCACCAACTCAGGAAGAGTACATTCCCTAATACTGCCCCTCCCTTATAACATTTTATTATAATTTTACAGTCCTCTTGTAGGAGAATGAAATTACTGTCAGTGCTGGCCCAGATCCTCCTCTCTTTATAACTTTTTATGTAGCATCTGGGGAAGAAGGTATGAGAAATACCATAGAGCATTGGTCGCCAACCTTTTCGGACCCACCGACCACTAAATTTACTGGCGACCAGTACTTTGGTCACCCAAAGGGGAAGAAATTTTCTCTTTAGTGACATCATGATGCCAGAACCCGCCCACTCTCCCATCGCAGGTCTGAGCCTGCAGGTTGGCGACTGCTGCCATAGAGTGTAACTTAAGTAACTTCCCTGAGTTTGCTGGAACCGCTGACAACATACTTGGTAGATGTCAACATATAGAAAATTATTTTATTTCAGTTTTAAATATACATTCACAAAATGCACATTGATAAATCAGATAAAGGGCAACAGTTCCAGCAACAAGTGAGCTACTAGTTCTATTCAGAAAATGCAGCATCAGTAGTACAGTCACAAATTTTATGACCAGGGTAGCCCGGACCTTCTATGCCATCCCTTACCACCACTGGCAGAACCTCCACCTCCCCTTAACCCCACCTGCTTACCAACCACTCCCCCGCCATTAAAATACACAAACACCAATTTTTGTGTTAAATTGGCTGGCAAGCACTCGTTTATTAACCATATTGAAATAAATAAACCATTCAAGTAAATAACAAATAAATATCCAATAACAAATAAATGACAAAATACATCAATCAATTTTACACTTTGATATGCAAGCATAAATTGACATAACATAACACCCCATTAAATATAACCTAATTAACTAACAACCTAACTCCCCCCTTTTAATAATACATAACCATAACAACAATATCCATAATGTTACAAAACTTCAAACTCCTGGTTATACACCCAAACAACCAGGCTGCAGGTCTGAGAAGGCAAAATCCGCACCCAACAGGAATTTACCTCTTCCAACATCTCAACCTTAGCCCCTAGCTGGCCAGCACAGCCTTTGGAGCCATATTCATCCATACACCATAAAGGGGGGGACCCCACTAAAGAGGATCCCCCTGCCAAAATCCAATGCACTGGATCCTTGACTTCCAAGACCCCAACCGTCACAACGCACAGGCGGGAAACCTCACACCTGAGCGCTACCTTCACACTTAAACCGCTCATTGAATTCTATCCTGCAATCCAAGAAACCACACATCTGTACCAATAGCATTGAGATGTACACCTTCCCATCACAAATACCACCAAGCTTCCTCCAACTCATGATGCCATAACACAATACCCCCATTCCTGGCCACAAAAATGGCCCACTTCCTTATTCATCTTACTCTAGGCTTTGTTGAACTGTACCACAAAGCGGGTGCCTGTCCAACTGGTCCTGGCCAGACCACAACCCACCAGTGCACTCCAGCTTCAACCTCAAAATCCATCTGGACAGCAGGAATTATGTCCCACATGAACTCTTACCCAATTCATAGCCCCCTGGCATAGATCCCTACCATGACAGGGCCCACTGTCTATTGTTTGGCCACACCTCCGTACGCCTCTCACCCCACCAGACGTAATAGTGCCCGACTCTCCACAAGAGGCAAACTGGACCGCCCACAGCTGAACTCCTGGACCCCCATTCTCCAATTTTTCTGATGGCCTCATCCCCCAGCCCCCACTGGGGCACCACCATGGCCGCTCCAATTCTAAAAGAATGAGAGGAGTACCCCTCTACTGCCCCCCCAAGCTACCCAAACATTTTTTTTATATAAACACCGCCTCAGATTGAAATTTAGCCAAAATCATTCCATCCTTGTGTACCCCAAAAGGGGACCCTTACCCTTAGCCTACACCTTCCCAAGTCCTCCAGTGCCCCCTTGGGCTTACCTGAGACCCTTACCTCCAAAACAACACCACCTTGAAAACCCCTTCCACACTGATCAAACTTAGACCGCCAAATTAAAAAATTCACCTGATCCGCCTTGCTTTCCCCCTCCAGAGACAAGATGTCCGGAGGCCCACTCTCGGACAGGCTCACCAATTCACTAAACTGCATGGCCCCCCAAAAACACAACCACAAAAGCCGCTTTAACCAACACCCACTCAGACTTCCCTGGTCCTATGATTTCCGACCCTTCAACCCACCCATAAAGCAACTCAAAGACACCGGCCACAGAGTATCTGGCACCTGCATCCCGCTTCCATAACCTTTACCAACCTACCAAAACCAGTAAGTCCTTAATCATATCCTGCAACCCATGCACATTAAAATACTAGCTGACCCTGCCCATTTTTGTTTGCTCATGGCCGCCTCTGACACCTCAACTCCAAAATCACCTGTCAACCAAAACAAACACATATGAACAACATCCTCCACTGACCTCCTACCCCCGACCCTGTCCTGTAGTTCCGCCCCAGTCACGCCACACCCCAGTATATGCTTGCCACAGCACCCCACTCACTGACCTCTGAATTAAATCACTGATTTTCCCATCACAATCCTCCGCAACTGGTCTGGACAGGGAAAAACGTGCCGCTCACAAAAACTATCCTGTGAAGGTGGCGAGCAAAAGTGAAGATATTATGTTTCAGGCATTGCAACCACATGTGGCATAACAGTCTGATTGCCGAGTGAGAGGCCACAGCAAAACCTATTAATGGCCTGAACCTCTCCCAGACTGCCGACTGCCACAGGCAAAACGCACTTTCGTGTTGGCCAACTCCCACCCCTCCA
Source organism: Pyxicephalus adspersus (assembly GCF_032062135.1). Lineage (NCBI taxonomy): Eukaryota > Metazoa > Chordata > Amphibia > Anura > Pyxicephalidae > Pyxicephalus > Pyxicephalus adspersus. The sequence goes on along the minus strand of NC_092858.1, from coordinate 85,768,415 downwards.
TTCCCACTTCCACCACAATAGGAAACAACTCTACCACCAAACTCCTCATCAAACCAACCTCCTCCCAAGCCTATGGCTTCTTCCAGGCCCTCCATCGCCCTGAATTTAACTCGATACCCAGAAACCAAGCGACATCATTGGACCCTCAATCTTTTCTGCCCCTACAGGTTTTCCAAAACGCTCAGCCACATGGTACAACTTCAAAAGCGTACGTTAAATCTAACTCCCGATAGGCGGGCAGCGATTCACAACATACTTCCCGTTCCCCCCCACTGAATACCCAATAGCCACAAACTGTCCTAAAGCACTGCAAGCAACCGAAATGTGGCCTCAATATCCGCCCTGGCCAGCAGCGCCCCTGACCCACTGACTTGTCACCACACCAATTTCTGAGCCACTGCCATCATTTACCATATCCCGTGGGGGGAACTATAAATGGTGAATCAACCAAAACTTACCCGCTTCCTTCTTAGGATTACTCCCTGAAGGTGAAACCATTAAATCATCCAGTGGCGGCAAACTACTGCTCACTCATCCTGCCCAAACTCACCTCTTCCCTCAATTTTCCTCCATCACCTCGGGATACCTCAGCGCAGACTTCCAATTCCTTGGGATCCGCCCCGGCACCCCCACCGCACTCAGAATCCGAAAAACCCACCTCGAACCCCTCAGCCAGTACTCGCCCCGCCTCAACATCCAGACACTTACTGAAAAAGTGTTGCATCCTAGCCCACCGTCCCAGGGTCATCCCTCTTACCATCGGCTTAACCTCTTCCACCACCACCTTGCTTGAAAAACCCCAAGCCCTCCTGCCTGAACCTAAACCCTCCTCCAAATTAACAACCTCTTTTCCTTCTTACGGTTGACGATCTACCTGCCTGCTGACCAGCCCCCCACCCCGACAAATCGGGCCTAACTGCTTCCTACTGCTGAAATGCTCCTCTAGCCCTGCCAAGCTCCACCCCCATACAACTGATAAGCCCCCCTTTATCATAACTAAATCACAAAACGCTGTTGAACAATGTTCCGCTGCTTCTCCCTCAATAAACTCACCAAAATTCCCACTGCATGAAACCAATTAAAAAACATGTTGAAGAATCAACCGATACCGCCACCGCTCACGCCGTCCTTCCCCCCTGAACTCCTTCCTAAATTAAAATGCTCCAGCCGTAATAGTGCAAAATGTCCACACACACTTAACCCTCCAGATCTTCTTACGGATGTCTTCCTGCAAGTGCGCCCCCAATCGCCCCTCAAAAAACACTCTCTCCCACGGTCTCCCCCCGCTTTTCCCCCTTAAGATGCCAAGACCCCACTTCCAACCTCACCGCCCACAGCCCCCTCCTATTTGCTACCTCCTCCTACACCACCTCCTTAAAACCTACAATTCCCTCTCCCTACCTGCTTGCTGACGGAAACTTTTTCTTCCAAAAAGAGGGCCTCCCACTTCTGTTTTCCCCTTTTAAACTCCTTCACACTAGCACAGCCACTCCCAGCATTACTACATTTATTAACCCTTAACACCTCTGGGCTAGGCCTCACACCCTGTCATGTAGGCCCTGAACCTACTTTCTTTTGGCTATGGGCCTCTCTCTCTACCTTGAAGAGACAATCTCACTTTCGCACATTTACGCCCTAAAGGTACAGATTTTATTTCATGCACCACTAGTCCACTGGTGGAAAGCTCTGGTATTGAAGCTTATTATCTAAGCGGGTGATATCAGTGCCCCCAGGTAACTACATTTGGTCATGCACATTAATTGCACTTAGATCATTTGAGCTAGGGCTACAATGAAGCTGAGGGACAGGTCCAGCACTCATGGAGCTCACTGTATTGTACTTTTGGCATTTATTGTTTAACATCTTCTGTAGCTGATTCCTATATCACTAAAAACTAGAGATGATCAATGAGATGCAGAAAATCACATGCAGATTGCAATTGAAACTGAGCCAAAGTCTGGAAGTAAAGCATTTGATTGGTTACAAGTTAGTAAAAAGTACTTTAATTGACCCAATTATTTGCATAAAAGTTGACTTTACTGCATTTCATTGACCATCTCTACTAAAATATTCTAGCCTTAAACGCAGATTTTAATCTGTTAGCCGAGAAATTCTGTCATTTTTTTACAAAAGGTTTTCTAAATGGAAAAGATGAAGATGATGCAAATAAAATTAGAATGGGTGTGTTTGGAAATGATTTGGCTGCTGTATCACTATAATGTGTTCTCAGATCACCAGCCTACGGAAAAAAGGCAGAAGGTTAAACTGATACCTTGCAGCATTTGTAGTACCACACATCGCAGGTTATCAGTTTTGCATTAAATGTACATTTATTATGTTAATGCTTTTTAATTGAATCTAATTGTAGGTTTGCCACATACTGTACATAAAAGCAGGTTCTTAAAATGGTCATTTACAAAGACAGTATGGGTATGGGTACATTATTCTTGGATTATAATAAATACACCTAAATATTAAACTGTATATAAATAAATACATTATACATGTGTATATTGTAAATATTATAACCAATTAACTTTTACATATAGTGAACTGTTTTGTATTCCATATTAAATATGTGTAAGTACATACTATGATACATGAAAAACAAGCTCTGAAATGAATGCTTATGCTTTTCCAAAATAGCTGCTAAGATATTTACACCGTGTGTCTGCAGCTTTGTGATTTTGGCAGCTTGCACATGAAGAACCACGCAAACAACTCAGTCATAGTGAGTGGGTCTCTTTCCTGCGAGGGGACCTGCTGAATCACAGATGTTCCAATATTATGTTGTAGGACAGCCAGAATCATTGTACAGCTGCTGCTGTTTGTTGACATGAATGACAAATTTTATTAGACACAATTGGTAAAATTAAATTTTAACACGAAAATGCAATATCAAGTAATTTTAAATAGTTTTAAATCTGTGTGTTTCAATAAAATCATACCTAGTGTTTATATCTAAGTTCTTGTTTAGGAACCTTCTTTGAGAGGGTGACAATGCACTGTCCCTGTCTACCAATTGTGCTCATGTGTTGTTACCTTGTAACAAAGGATTCCAGTAAAGACTGCAGGTGGCTGTTTAAAAAACATTGTACTGTCATGGTCGACAATCGCCACCATCAGGCAACCCATCCTTAGAAAGGCTATGCTGCTATCACTGGAGTACGTACATGACTGCAAAGTGACTGCAATAGATCTTCTACACAATGATGCAGCAACATAAGACACATGGCAAAACAAGTATTTTATTAAAACAAATTATAATTGTTTATATACAGTGCTTCAAAAATTAAATCTCATTCAGTTAGCGTTTACATTAAATAAAACTTTTTAATAACCTGACATCGAAAAATTATTCTTTGTAGCTTCTTTCACACTAGTTGATAGATATTCACACTTGAACTTGATCATTTGATTCAAACTCCAATCAAGAATAGCAACCATGTGACCCATGCAGTACATGAAAGTTATTTTCTCATCTTATAATGACCAGCCAGAAAAAAAACCCAGGCTCTGATGGAAATGCAAGGCAAATCGTAAGTTGTTTAATTCTTACTACAGGCACCTAACACTGGCTCACATCCTAGATATGTGCAGCATTGGCATGGAGACCTGGGCCAGACCCTTTCTGATTTCAACTGGAAAATGATTTTTACACCAACTCAAAAGACCTCAGTTAGCTGTTATATACAAGAAAAAAAACTACAAGATCCTGACTTAATGGAATAGGGACCCAGTGACATTGTGCTACATCTTTCCTCAGTCTGTTATGTGTTGGAGATGTGAAAATGAAAAAGGTACCTATCTACATATATGGTGGTCATGATCAGTTATTCAACTCTTCTGGATGGATATTTTAGTAGTTTGATTGGATTTATATTATAATTTCCTGACTCCTTTCCCTAAAAAAATAACTTTTTTCACTGTTACCTGGCTCTCTGGCATTTCAGAAAAAACTTCAATATGGTTATTTATTCTCTATTGGAGAACTCAATCTATTGGACCAACTCTATTGGAAACAATCCTATCCCCTCACATTGTCCTTTGGTTTAACCATGTAAACAAGCTTATGTGCCTTGAGGAACTTTTGAACAATTTTGAGGCCTACATTGTACTGGCATGGTCGACAATCGCCACCATCAGGCAACCCACCCTTGGAAAGGCTATGCTGCTATCACTGGTCACTTAGGTCAATATAGCTGATGCACTCTTCTTCTTCTTTTACAAATAGATTTTGTTCTGGATAAAATCCTCTATAGATGTATTTCATGTGTCCCCTATTCCCTCCTACCCCATGTATTTCTTGTCTTGTATACTGTTATATGAATATTGTTGTTTTGCACATTATTGATGACACTTATTTTATCCTTTTTTGTACACTAATTAAAATATTTGTTTTGCTTTTATTGAAAATGCTAATTAAAACACATTTATCCATAAAGTGTTTATAACTAAACAGACATATGTTAATGGCTGTTTACTGAGTTACAAATTATGCATATTTGCATCATGCACTCTATTTTTGTTGAATACATATTCTTACTAACTGTCCTCTTTATAAATAAATGAAGCAGAGTACTGCCAATATGTTTTCTCAGTTTGACAGTTCTCACCTGACAAGGACCCTCAGGACCCTTAAAAATCCCTTAAACCCCTAAAAATCTATCTTCAGGAATTCTAAACTGTATTCACTAGTCATCTGAGAAAAAATCACCTAACTGGAAATATTTCAGTCACTAGAACACATAGAGCCAGCAGTCATGAACTAGTTAAAGTCTTATTAAAGCTGTTTTTCATCCTCTAAGCCCAGAAAACATTAAACACTGGCAGATAATGAGGACTGGAAATGTAATGTACTAAATGAAGTTCAGGATGATGATGATGTTGTTAATTACTATAATTTACATTTTGTGATTATTTCCCAAGCATAATATTGTAAAAAAAATCTTTAGTACTGAAATTGTATAATCAGCAGCAGAACACAAATAACTTGTGGAGGACATGAAAAAAAAATCCTTGGAATGCAAGGTGTATAACAAATGCTTAACAGAGAAACATGAAACCATAGAAACAGCTAGTGGAAGGACAGGTAATGTGTGATGAGGAGTATTATTATGACCATATAAGCTACAGGAAAGCTGAAACCAGAAAATGTAATACAGTGTATTTAAGAATCACTAGCATGGCCAACTCACATATTCATGGTGTTGACCTTGTGAAATTAGATTGAGATTTTGGAAAGATAGCCCATGAAAAATCTTCTTCAGATTTGTTTAGTTTTTTTTTTAGTTTATGTTTAGGAGGCTTAGGTATGATCTTCTTATAGTAAGTAGAAAAAAAGTTGCAGCTCAGATTTATCAGTTAATTTTTCCTAGGTACCCACATTTATAGGGCTCCATCTCAGATACTATTATTAGTTTTTTATATATATTTATTAAATAAAAGCAAAAGTATAGAGTTTATGCTATACCTAGTAGTATGAGTTAGTAAAAGTTTATTATTTCTGCAAAATTATTGTTTTATTACAAGAAAGCAATCTCTGCATTAAAATGGTTCCTACAAATACACATTACCATCTCCAACAGTATAACCAGGAAGGATGGTTCATAGATTTTGTCAATACAAGTCAACTTAGTATATTGTGTGGGATACTATTGAATGAAATACAGAAAGCCTAACAATATATTTCAGTACACTAATGGACCTTCACAATTCCAGCTAAGACCAAAGAAATCTACTATGACAATAAAACTAGAAATATTATAACACAATACCTGTTGCTACATCTTTGCAAATTTTCAATTATTAAATTAAAATTAACAATCACGTTATTTTTTTAAGAATCTTTCTCTTAAAACCATGCTGGCTTGCTGGTTAACCTAAAGTCTATCTATAGCCCAAACATTTTTAGTTTTAGGTAGAAGCAAAAACTGCCCGGTTTCCTAACATTTGGGACTCTGAGATATTTCTCCTTTCATTACTGTTCATGGGACAAATATTACCCATGACAAATAATGTACAAACAGAGAGATAACACTTGAGATAGACAAGTAGATGTGGCTCTGTTTTCACCAAGCCTAGGTTCTTTGAAATTGCAGTTAACTGAAGTGATCTTACTTTTTTCAAAATTCTCTCAACTGAATAATGTAATTCTGTTCTATTTGAAATGCTTCTTGTTTTCAGGCCCTTATGACTACAATATTTCCCATGTGACCATATAGCAACTATAAAAATTGTTTTTTTCACCAGTCCTATCAAACAATAATATTTTGCTTCTATTTTTTGGTCCTTTGAGTTATATTATTCTAAAGCTAATATTGCAGCAATGACTAACTATAGTTGTGAACCCAAAATCTAGTGTTTATCACTTGCAACACTAGGCTGTAGAATTATAATGAAGAAAAGTACTTCTACTTAGCCGAGGTCTAGGGAGTTCATGTGTCCTGCACTTTCTAATTCATCACTCTAGTTTGTCTGCCATGTATTTTTCTAATTTATACTTTTAGCTCACTTTTCCCCTAGGACTTCTCTCTTAATCACTTTTTTTTACAGCAAATGTTCTTACATTTGCTTTCACCGCATTCACTTTCTTTCTTTATATTCCTTGCATTTCTCCTCATGGCCATATTTATTTTCTCTTCTTTGGTTTTTCTGCAGCAATAGCCCTCTTTTCAAACTGTCAGCACCCGGGCCATCAACATATATTAATTTTTAATTCATTATAAAAAAATATATTGGGTTGCAGTTTTCCAAGTTTCAATCTTCAAATTGGTGAGTTGATGTGCACTGTGATGACACTTTCCCTTCCACATAATGGAGAAAAACCACCCAATGCCTTTGGTAAACCACATCCATGCTCAACGGGCTCACTGCTTCTGCACTGACCTGCTTTAATTCCCTCAATTTCTCCAAAGCGTAGCAGCAATTCCTGCCAACACATGCCATTGCCTGGCCACAATGTGTAGCTCTTAGACTCAAACTAAAAGGGAGCAGAAAGGCTGAAGTCAAGTGGTGAGCTGAAGAATGAGCCCTAAGAAGAGTGATACCATAGCACTGCTGATAAGTCTTTGGAGCAGAAACTTGGTGGTATCAGGTAATTTGTGTAGAAATGCCCACTAATATGACAAGAACAGGGCAAATATGGAATTTAGGTTTTTAACTTTGCGCCACGCCTGTTTATTTACCTAGAAAAAGTGATTTGATTTAACATTAGCTGCATTGCCAGAGTCTATACATTTAAGGTAACCGGTGCATGATATTATGTGATATATAATTATTACACACCACCAATGTGAGTTAAGTTATCTCAAAATCACATGATCACCTTTTATTGTATTTGCAGTATTTTAGTTACCAACAAAAAAGGGTAAAATTACAACAATAAAACTTTCTCTCTGTTAAAAAAACATGTTGTTCCTTTAGCCAAAGGGATCCTGTGAAGTATGTATTTCCATATTGTTTTACTTACATTATCCTTTTTATATTGCAGAATTTCCAGTTTCTCCTTTGTCGTCCTTGCTTTCACCATGATTTATGTAATATTTATCAAGACTTTCTTTTATGGAAGACCACATGGTATGCCCATGCCTCTGGAATGTGAAGAGATTAGTGCATTCTCAGCAGTAGCTCACCTGAAAGTACAATGTATACTGTGTGTGCCTACAGTACAGAGCACAGAACAAAGCCCGAAGGATAAGGATGTCTTTGAAGGGACTGGACAATTCTACCCAATGCGCTATGTTTGCTTTAAACATAACCTTGTTCTTTGTGAGTAAAAAGTTCAAAGAAGTTTCTTTTTTAGAGTTGATGTCAGCGAAGGATCATTCAACAAAGGCATCTCAGTAAATATTTGTGTCAACATTAACACATTGTAATATTTAATAATGTCTAAAATATAATAAGGAATGTACACAGAGATAGTGGGAGGTCATTATGCACTTACATGCGGTTAAGTGCTGTTGGAAGGGGTTAGAAGAGAGGTAGGGCTAAGCCAGTATTCCAGTCCATCCTAATGCCCCCTAGTTATTTATTGTTGGATCCAATCTAATTGAATTGTCATGTTATCGTGAGTTCCTGGGATATCATCGATGTCATTGAGTTCCCGCACAGTAACGCCAATTACTATGCCTAAAGAGCAGAAGCAATGCGCAGCTACCAGTCTCAAAAGGTTGATCTCGAATGTTGTGTCTTCAACACCGACGGGTCTGACAAATAATTTTTCCTCCAACGTGGCAACAAAGCCCTGTGTTTAGTGTGCAACGACACCAACAGCACCTTCAAGCGGTCCAATCTCAAGAGGCAATTCAATGCCAAGCACGTGCACACGTACAGAGACTTCACCGCAGATAAGCAGAAGACTGAGGCTGCTCACTTGCAGTCACGGATGGAAAAAAGCTTTCCTTGGACACCTTGTTTCTTTTGGCCTAGTGTGCCTTTTTGACCTCCTGAACTGGCCTAGTAGTCCAAAAAGTTTGCCGACTTTTGGGTTAGAACATGCTCTAAACCCTGGAACCGCTTGGTCTTGTTTTGACCAGCAAGAGCTAGATGCGAGTTAACTAAGCAGTTTGGTGGCCAGCAGCTCATTGAATAAAAATAGAAACTACAGCTACTCTGATATACAAAAGAGTGCTGGTTCTAATAGATATTAAATGTTTCAAAGTTATAATATATCTCAGGACAAAACTTTTTTTTTTGGTATTGGAAAGGGTTTGATACCATATTAAGTTTACCTCTGTGACGATTGTGCTGGAGAGGATGCACTTTCATCAGTGAACCTGGGTGATCTAGCAAACCTGGAATAATAAAGAAAAAAAAATAAAGCCATATTTAAAAAAATCCAATGTTTTACTTTCATTCCATGACAAAAATGAGGATGATGGAATTATAAAAAAAATACATCAACAAGAAGATGATTAAAACTTGTAAAAAACAAGCAAACACAATACACAATTAAGGATAAAATATACATCTTGAATGCTAGTCCTCTATTTTTTCTTAGATATGTATATAGGAAAAGATATATTGTGAGATACTTAAAAGATAACACCAGTGAATTAAATACTCTTGTAATTTCATATGTGAAAATACCAGTATAACAGTAAGTTAGTCTTCTACAAAAGGCTTAGAAAGTAAAAAGGTTCAAGGTTTTCAACTAATAGCTCAAGAATGCTAGTCAATAAAATTCTAAACCAAAAGCAGTCGTCCATTTAAAAAAAATGTTTTTTTTCTTCGTTCATAGGCTACATATACAAAAATAGGCATGGAGTGCATGTGCAATTAGCAGGTCATTACCATAAAAAGGAAAAGATTATTCTCAATGTTAAAGAACCAAATAACTATACTTTGCACAGCACTACTAGTTGTTATCTAACTTTCGTGCATTTTACCTAACTGTATGGTAGAATAAAAAGCTTATGATTATGCCTACTAGATATTGCCTACCACAATTCATGGTGGGAGAGTCACAAAAGCACAGGTTAGATTGGAGACAGCCCACCCATTCTCTGGTTCTCGATAGCTCTGTAATCCAAAAAATGTGGTCTTTGTTTTTTATCAATAAATCTTTATTGAAAAAGGTGGAACTCCAAACTGACAAAAAACTTTTAATTATATTGGTACATTACAACTGGTCATTTTAAACATTAGGAGAATGGCAGCTTTTCATAGGGATGAAAATAAGACCTGCTTTTTATCTACAATTTCAATGTGTTTCCTCTTGTTTGCACAACCACAGAAATATCTGGGCCAGAGCCTTGGTCCCTAGTAGGTCCTCCACCTCTCAGGCGGCCGCGGCTCACTAGTGCGGTTGGGGACCCCTGGTTTCTAGAATACATTGTAATTTAAGGACCTGGGCAGCTTAGAGTCTCTCTCTTACCTGTCTACTTTACATTCTCAGTTGATTGACAGTTCTGGAGACTGCTAGTATGCCCTGGCCAGTCTAAACTAATGGCTTGGTTACAGATTAGGAATCTTTTCCCTGTCATGTCGATTACTAAAATCACTGTGCAGTGAATGATGAGTTTGTATACAGAGTAGGGAATGATTTGCACTTCAACATTTATATTTGTATTTCCCGTCCACAGTCCCAACATTAACACCCATTATAAGTAATGGCATAATGATGCAAGTATAAAACTGTCCCAAAATCCCATCAGTTAGGAAATCCAATTCCCTCAGCATCATAAGAATTGTAGAGGATGAATAGCAAGGAAATGATGTGGGTGGATCATTTGTTAGATGATTGAAAATACTTTTCAAAATGCCTGTAAATGCTAGAAAACCCAGTTGTTTAATAAACACTGTACCTGAACAATTGTGGGAACCAGCCCTTAGACAACTTGTGATAGGCAGCTATTTGGCCGTCATTTGGTAAGCGGAGATGGTCCTGGTCCATGTTTAAAAGCATGTTTATGGTGGTCTATTGTATTGTAGTAAAATGTAACGATGAATGGAAAGACAGACCTAGCATGCTGCAGTGTTGCTGTGTAATCAGAGTTACCAGAGCTATGGTTTAATAAAAATATTAAAAAGTGTATATTGGTCTCCCATTTTATAATAAAAAATCTTGACCTAAATGGCCTTATTTATCAAGGCTCTCTATAAGGCTTTAGAAGATGGACTATCACGGGTGAATTTGTATATTCACCAGTCTTGGAGAGCTTTAATAAATCAGGCCCAAGGTGTGTGACTTTTTATATTCCCTGTTAAAAAAACACATTTTTACTATATGCATAAGGACTAAGGTAAACATTGTGGAAAGTGCCTAAATATATGTCTGTCTAATGGCGATAGTTCATACTGTCTGCTGTTAATAAGCACAGTCAGGAAATAGGGAAGACACAGAAAAAAATCCATATTTCAAGACCGATGTACTCTGTTTAACAACTTTTTTGTAACTACTTTATGGACTTTTGCATAGAGAGTTGATTTATGTTTAACCACCTTGGTGGTATTCCCGAGTGTGGCTCGAGGTGAACTGTGTGTACCAAAAGCAGTAACCCCTATCCCCCCCCAGATCCCTGCGGCCTCCTCCAGTGATCCCCGGCCGGTTTCTGCATCACATCCTCAGCTTGATCAATGTGATGCGTGAAGCGTCAGTATACTGGGGAGGCGTGGCCTGGCGGGAAATTTAAAAGCAGATTATATTGTAATCTGCTTTTTAAACATTGATCACAGTAATAAAGTTATAAAAAATAAATCCACATAATAAATAATAAATTCAAAGGTTTATTATCAGTGTATGAGCAGCAAGAGCACCCAGAGCCTTACCGGGATGCGCGACATAGGTATCCCGTGAGGCTCTGCGTTCCCATTCAGCCTTGATTTCCCCCTTTTTTTTTTTTTAAAAAAAAAGGGTATTGCATTTAAAAAAATTTAATAAAAAACAAATATATATTATTATTATTATAACTTTACATAAAAGGGTTGTCTACCCTGAGTTTAGGTACGCTTTAAGCTGGTATAGTGTAGTCAGGTCGGAGGGGACAGCAACGCCCAGGTAGGTAATATGTTTGGAGCACCATTTAAAGGGGAAATTAAGAGAGATTTGAGTGGCTAATGATTGAGGTAAATTGACATTTATGGGTTCTGCTTTAGAGAGGTTAACCTTGAAGTTGCTGAAATGGCCAAATCTGTGGAATTTGTGTAACGGTCTGTGTTTTTAATAATATTTCCTATCCCTATTAGCTTCTCCTATGCAAACCTATCTCACATTAGCACAATAGCACAAAATGGCAAGCACTGCGTGTTGTAGTTTATTTTACTTTCTATCTTTCTCTATTAGATATTCAAACTGACCCTATTGGAATCACAAGCACAGCAGCACAGAATGGTCCCTTGTGTAGCTGTGCCCAAAGGGCTGCACTGATTGTTTTGACTTGACTGACAGCCCTGTCAGACTTTTTGCTGTCAATGTAGTGACACTCTATGGTATCCCCTATTCCTCAGCTGTTACAAAAAGGTTTTAGGGGCCATTGTGGTGTTGCTGGCTGGGTATAAGATAATTTTGTTTATTTTGTGGACCTTGTCTTTCTGGGACCTGTAGCCATGTTGGTGTGTTAGCAGTAAAAGGGTTGTTTTTATGCTTTACAGGAGTGGAGTTAATGTTTGTCAAATGTTTAAGATTATTGTTACTAAAAGTTCTTCTAAGTTTCCAAGTTATATTGTTATCTTGATATTAAATATTGTGTTAAATGATTAAATAAACTGCTGGCCTGTGGACATTTTTACTTCCAAAAGGTGGTCAGCCTGTTAAATGGTAAGGAGGGTCATCAGGGTTTCCCTTTTCTCAGCCATTCAGCACTAGAGGTGAATGAGGAATCTTTTCCTTATTTGCCCTCCAGTGCCTGGTGATTCCACACTGTCAGAAGTACCATGGCTGTGTTCATGTCTTGAATGCAACCATGGGATTCATCCTTTCATTGTAAGATAACCTGTAAAAAAGTTAAACACAGTTAAGCACAAAACACACACATATAATAAAATACTTTGTCTTTTTCTTTTACACATATTTTTAACCCTTTCAGGGAATGAGTAAAGGGTTTTAAGTACCCTTGTACTCATTACCCAAGGTGGGGTGGCGGAGATCTGGGAGTCCCCTTATTAACCACCTGGGCGCAATTTACTGTTTGTTAAGAATACGTACATTAAATATTTTAATGTCCACCTCCTGGTCACGGGTTCAATTAAAGTGTATCTGAAAATTGTCTGACCAATTTGTGTAAAGCTAAGTACACACTTCCAATTATTATCGTCGGAAAACGAACGACGAACGTTCCTGCACGATATATATGAACGATCGTATAGCACCGATCTTGCACATAGAGGTAACGACACGATCGTTCGTAGATATTGTACACACAATAGATACGATCGTTTAAGCGATAGAGGAACTATGTGCACGACAGGAAAGTGAACGGACGTTCGTTCATCACGCATGCTCTGAACATGGACGATCAACAAACGACCGTACACACGAACGATGTTCAACGATCGTCGCCCAATCCGATCCGCCGGTCCGGTCGTTCGTTTCCAACAATTTTCCTCGTTCGTCGGCGTCGTTGGTTACTTTTTTACGAACGATTTTTTGCCCAATCGATCGTTCGTCGTTCGATTGGAACGATAAAAATTGGAAGTGTGTACGCACCTTTAGTTTGGAAAGAGTAGTAAAAAGTTAAGATTTCCTTTTCAGTCCTTTCTGTTTGTTGTCTTGACAAAGCATACCATTGCATCCCAGAAACACTGTGTTGGTCTGCATGGAATCATAAAAAGGTATTTCTTCTTTCAGAATTATATTCCTGTTTGGGACCATATTTAGGTGATTTCTCTTCACTTTCTGTTTCTGTAACACCATACATAAAAAAGAGACATAGTTGTCCCTGGAACAAGAAAGTACCAACAAAAATAAAACAAGTAACAAGCTATAAAACAAGAGTTTCTAAATCGTTCTCAAAATGTTGTGTTTGATTTTACAACACTTCCTGGCTTTATAATAAAAACAAAATAGAAATCCTTTGTCAATTTTAAACCAATCAGAAATTATGCTTAGTAAATCCATAAAATGAAAGTGAAACCTTCATAAATTGCATCAGTAACAAACATTTTCTTCTTCCCAGTTGAGCAATCAGTCTTTATGATCAAATTCATGGTTTGGAGATACTCCAGCACAAATTAAACAATTAATGTCTAATTTTTTGCGTTTTATGGCATTGCATTTATGACCTATTATATAAAGCAATGTGTAGTGTGTGGTTTCCATCCAGGCTACAAGGGTCAGCTGGGAGGCTGGTTAGACTTCAAACGACCTCAAGTATAATTCTGTTGCCACAATAAAGTTGGTGATGTTGTGTGCACATACAAGGGTGCACTGAACTAACAAGCTGGCACTGCTTTTTCTTCCAATATAACAGCTGATTCTTGGATCAAACGCTGGTGGACTACTCTCTTGGGCCAGTTTAAGGAATATGGTGTTCATAATGGTAAACAATACTATTAACTGCAAATGTTAAACTACTAAAAAAGCAATATTCTTAAAAGTATAGACAAGGCACAACAATAAAACATTTTTAATAGTTGCACACAGCAGCAATTACACCAAAGTCAGAAGTCGCAAATTTCAAGATTAATTAAACTTAGATTGCGAAAGCAATGTCTGGCATGCAAACATAGCTTTCTTATCTATTTTATGAAGCCTAAAGGGTGTGTTTTCAATGCTAACATTGGCTTTTTTGTCCTGGTATTATAGCAGCATGCTTTAGTAAAAATCCTACCCATTAAACCCTCATTTTTTTTTTGTTTATTGGCTGTAGGGAATAGCCATGGAATAATTTAGAGATTGCTGTGCAGTTGGTTCTAGTTATTGCTACTGCTAGTAGACCATTGTACTTTCCTAATGGGGCCAGAAAGCAAATAAAAAAGAAGGGCTTTTTCTGACATATTGTGATTCAAATTGCATTTGCAGGGAAAAAGAATAAGGGAAAAAAAGCTCTTTTGAGCAGCTAGCTTCATTGATTGAGTGAAAATGCTTAGCCAACCGGTATGAAATAATATGGATAAATAGTTAATTCTGTATTATCTGCATATTAACCTTACTGCTGTTTCTCACATTAAGTTTAGTGAATTAATTTGCTGCTTATATTACTGTGCTTACTATAAATTTGTGACACTGATTCAAGTATATTTAAATATTACTTGTAGAGAAGAGTCCTATTTTCCTTTCAACCTATTTTCCTCTGTGGTGCCTATCTACAATTGGATGTTTAATCAGATAGAATGTTTACTAACAGCCTCAATTTCTTTAGTATCAATCTTTCACTTCCCTGTTACAGCAGTTGTGCAAGGTTGTGCAGGCTGACAAAAGTTGATGTGATTGTTTGCTTTACTAAGTAGTCTAGTAGACATCAGAGTTTGATCCACTTTTCTCAGCAATCAGCATTCAGTAACAGATCTAGTCTCACCCATCATCCCTTAATTTTTTGCAGTACAAGTCTGCATAAGGGTATCCCAGCACAGAGCACTTAAATAAGAGTCAAGGAATCAGCCTTCTCCCTAAGATAGGATTATTATTATTATTATTATTATTATTATTAAACAGGATTTATATAGCGCCAACATATTATGCAGCGCTGTACATTATATAGGGATTACAAATGACAGACTAATACAGACAGTGATACAGGAGGAGAGGACCCTGCCCCGAAGAGCTTACAATCTAGTAGGTGGGGGAATTTCACACAATGAGAGAGGGTGGGGTAGAAAGAACTCTGTATGTACAGTTGGGTGACAGAAGGAGACCCACACCACCCCCTACTTTGTTGCCAGGTCTGGGGGTATGTGTAAAGTGCAGGCCTCCATAGGAGAGAGCAGCAGCAGAGGCAGAGTCAAAGGAGGAAAGCCATGTTTCAGTGAGAGCCAGAAAGTTGAGAGACTTAGAAAGGAGAAGGTTGTGTATGGAGGTTAATTTGTTGCCAACAGATCTGGCATTCCATAGACTGCCAGAGAGAGGGGGTAAGGACTTATGGGTAGGGATATAGGTATTTTCGAGTAAAATCAGTTAACAATTATAGTATGGGGTGGATGGAAGTTTAGAAAATAAATACTAAAGACTATAAATAGATTAAATAAGTGTTTTGTACAGATTTAGTTGCTGAAATGCTTTATTGTGATTCAGGTCACTATCTACCGGTACTTAAAAAATTGGAAAAGAGAAAACAGACTACAGTGCCAGAAAAGAGGAAACACTGAGAATAAAAAACAAAAATAAAATATAAAACAAGTGCAATGAAATAAGAATGCAATAAAATAGCTAAATAGAAAACTCATTCTAAGCTGTGGAAAGAAAAGAAGATCTGGAGGAGGAGGGAAGCAGAATAGACACAACAATCAAGAAAACAGAGGAAATAATTAAGGGGTGATAAAGAGAGGCTACAACACGTGGTTTGATTTAAGATGTAGGATAGCATAAAGCAAGTTGAAGAATGTTGTAGAGAGAAGCAAGAGGAAATTATGAAACAAATTAGGAAATAAGGAGCATTGCAAAAAATGCTGAAATATATAGAAGAATATATAATAGAAGAAATAGGTAAACCATCAAAATTATATGAGAAGGATGTATTCAACACATGGGCCAAATATTTGTAGAATTCTTCATAAGGAAATCAACAACACCAGAAGAAACACATGAAAATAATGAAAGGAATTGGTAGAAAAATCAACAAGACAAGAGACAGACCCCATCAGAAGGGGAATAAAAGAAAATAAGTACCCAGGGAGGATAATATTGATGTGTCTAATAAAGCTTGAAGGAATTCACTGACTGAAGCCACATTCTGGGCCTGATTTTATAAAAGCTCTCCAAGGCTGGAGAGAATACACTTTCATCAGTGAAACAGTGGGATCCAGAAAACCTGGAATGGATTTATTCAATGTCATTTGCTATTTGTTAGCAAATGCTTTGAATCCTGGATCAGATCCATCCCAGGTTTGTTGGATCACCCAGCTTCACTGGTGAAAGTGTATTCTCTCCAGCCTTGGAGAGCTTTAATAAATCATGGCCTCAGTCTCATCTTAAGAATATAGAAAAGTGAAAAAAGGGGAATGTGGCCATTCTGTGCTCAATATGTAAAACAAAAGGCCACACTATGCATTTACACTATGCCCCACCTTATGCCCTATACTATGTCATCAAGAAGTTGATCAGAGAGGAATACTATTTATTAGGTCCTGTCAAATCTGCACACAATATTAGTGATCATGACACAGAGTGAAAAAATATTAAATGTCCTTGGCTGAAAAAAACAAAAAACAAGCATATATGAATGACTAACTCTCAATGTAAACAAAGCATAGACAAAAAAAAATGAGTGATTCCATTAAAGTGAGGATATAGGCAGGTAATCAATCATAATATGCTAAAATAAAAACTGGTACAAATCAGTATGACCAGTGGTATCACAAAACACAGACACTCCAAGAATATTTGAGAGAAATATGCTAAGCAGCAGGGATGGACATAGGGAGGCACCACTGCAGGAGCGCCCTTGTTCCTTCTCAGCCACCATTTGGACCCCAAATGATTTATGCAGAGGGGCACACTGAGGGGCTACGCCTGCCACTGCTAAGAAAAATTGCTAGACCAGTAAAAGGAAGGTTATATCTGGAAATTATTCTATAAGCATGAGCTAGAGAAAAGGATTTAGAGAAAAATGATTGTTAGGCATTTTTTAACACTGGGTGGTGGGGCATGTGGAGAGAAGTTATGTCCTAAAGGATAATGAAAGAAGGATTAGACTTCATAATTAGAAAGGGAAAAAAACATCTGCTAGAAGGATGGAAGACATACCAGGAGATCTAGCCCAAGTTTAGTATGGGAGAATGATGAAAAAGAGCTAGAGAGAGAAGAATACATGCAAACTGTAGAGGCCAAAGCCCACCTAGCGCTGCTGTGCCAATACTAGATAGTGCACATTTTTTATTAAAGTATCAACACATTATACAACAATAACTATGTCTATAGACATCCTACAGCACATAGCAGGTTGATCAAATTTCACATTTTTCTTTATATAAACTAAAAAAGGAAAAGCTTCAACAGTACAGTCTAGTAAATAAGGAACAGAAGAAAAAACAGAAAAAGAAATACAAAGATAAACAGAAAAGAAAAACAGAAAAAAAGTGACAGTAAGTATCCCTTCAATTATAAACTTTCATAACACACATTTCGGATATTGCAACCATATCTACCATCTTTTAACAAAATTATCGTATTGGTTATGAATAAGCGCATACGTTTTTTCCATCAAACGTTGTATGTTTAAATCATGAATCACTTCTGTAATTTCAGGAAAATTTAAGATAGTGCACATTTTAATATAGATTAGTAGTATAGAAAAAGTGGTCCACAATTTAAAAGGTTAACATTGAAGTTTTTCCAGTTACTTTCAGGGATGTTGTACACTTGATCATCTTGAAAAAATAATTTAAATAAAATAGAATCAGATATAGTTTTAAATACCATCTTTCTTGGTCCAGTTGCTAAATATTTATGGCCATACATACCAGCAATTCTACTTATGCAAAGTATACATACTTTTTTGTTTTTTTTCTAATCCTAAACAGATTAAATTTCTCGAATATAGTTTCCTCTATAAACCAAAAGAAAGCAGTTTCATTTAATAATTGAAATGGTCTTGCCTGTATTATTTGGTTCAAGTATTTTATTGGATTTAAATGCCACTGTGACAGCAAGTGGGGACACATTTTCCTTTCATTTGATACATACTTATATATTAATATTATTATTTTGTGGCGAAAATTACTTATAATCTAGCCTTTGAACAAGTCAATTTATCTTTTGCATTTTTGCAATGTTCATGAAAGAGAGAGAGATTAGAAGAAAGTGATTCTATAGCAAAGCTTATTCATTCTGGCACCCCCTGCCTGAACTTTGGAACATAATGCTCTCTAATATAAATTACGGGTTTGCATATTAAAAAAAGTACAGTCTGTTTCATTAGCCAACAATTTTATATTGTTCCTCAAACTTTAGTCCATCAGCCTATGCCAAGGATCATAAATATGTGTAAAAGCCATTATACACCTAAGATAATACTGCATTTTGCAAACATGAAATATCTAACTCCCACTGCTACACGACATTAGAAAACAGCAAGCAGGGTTCTAATTACTTGACTGTCTGCCTGGCTTCTGTTATAAATGAATGAAGTGTAATATTTGTCATTTACATATAAATACATATTTTTTATCTTACACCAGGGCCTAAACTTCTGTTATATTTGCTGGGGGTTTTGAAGATGTTTGAAGGTTTTGAAGAATTATTTACACCAGGAAGCTAAATACAGAAAGCTAAGTCAAAAAACTCAGCACAGTAATGTTTTAAACCTTAATGATAAATATATTTCTATTTGATTTTTCAGTTACACATAGTGATGGGTTGACTATTGCAGGTATTACTGTAGCAAGATTCTTCCACCAAGTTTCTTGAATCTGCTCTTGTTGCATCCGTTATGGAGTGAAATGATAGAGTCATACTCTTCCTTTGGTCATACTCTTCCTTTAGCATAAAGGGCTGCCCCTGGATAAGCTACAGAATGCCAAGTAAATGAAACATTTTTGCAATTTTCAGTATAGACAAATGTTCATCAGAATATCGGCTCTTTATTTTAACAAAAGTGAATACATTTTTGTCATGGGCGTGCACATTCACAGAACTTTACACATCCCTTGCATTGTCATGCATTAGTTTACCATGCAGGTTATAATTTCTGTTCTGAGATTTCTGGAGAGCTGTCCAATGTACTGCAGATATAAAGGCTGCAATGTTGCTATATACTGTATTTATGAGTTGTGAGTGTGATGGTTTATTTAAAGGGATTCACTCTTGTTTGCCTAGTGTAGTGGAATGACCTGCTTTTTGTTCACAGCAACTTTGGTTTTAGTATCTGACAAGACGCTTGCACCACATATAAAGCACATTTAGCTATGGGCTGTTAAGTCAAGGTTTTTAGCACATGATGCATATAATGCAAGGGCTGTAGGATTGGTCCATTTTCTTTATAAATAATTGGACTTCACATTTCAATTGTTGAAAGGCAAATTTGAAAAGTGTTTACATTACTATAGTGTAAAGAGGAATATTGTGCCAAAAAAAAATAGGCGACCCAGGGTCTGACCTTGCAAGTCACAAAAATGACAATCAACCTATACATCAAGCAAATGAATTGACTCTTTGATAAAAGTAACTCTGAGAAAGGTATGTGGGTTGTCATTGCTTAACCTCTATTACAAATTGTGAGCTATGCAGCCAGCAAATAAACTGACTCGCCTTTAGTAAAGTTAGTATAGGAAAAGTATGGTACCAACACATGGTACCAAGGAACTAACGTTTAAAGGAGAGGTAGGCAATAACAGCCCCCCATACTTTAGGGTACTCACAATAGAGTGCCACCATGTTTCTTTGCAAATGCCACCTGATACCTTTTAAAAAACTATACACCTGTGAAAAAGGGTTTTAAAAAACCTTCCCAGTCCTCAGCTTTCATGGTGGAGAAGGTGACATCACCATTCTTTTCACAATGGGCCTGATTTATAAAAAAGCTCTCCAAAGCTAGAGGAATTACACTTTCATCAGCGAACTTGGGGGATCCAGCAAACCTGCAATGGATCTAGTCCAGGATTCAACACATTTGCTACCAAATTACTTTTAAGACATCCATTCCAGGTCTGCTGGATAACACAGCTTCACTGTGGAAAGTGTATCCTCTCCAGCCTTGGAGAGCTTTAATAAATCAGGACCGATATCCCAAATCTCAAATCTGGTGAGTACAGAAGAATCTTTTCATTGCTTTTGAATCCTT
The DNA here is from genome assembly GCF_032062135.1 of Pyxicephalus adspersus. NCBI lineage: Eukaryota > Metazoa > Chordata > Amphibia > Anura > Pyxicephalidae > Pyxicephalus > Pyxicephalus adspersus. Next base: position 85,748,040 of record NC_092858.1, on the reverse strand, counting down.
AGTGCTCCCAGACACTCTAATCTGTGGGTGTTGAACATTGTGAAATGGTCAATAGCATTTCCAGCCAAGGACATTTTATTACATGTTAAATAATTACTTCCTGGAGATATAATTCTTAAGAACTTACAATAGCTGTCCTTAATCCTTTCATTTGTAAAGAAAAATGCAATTTACGTTACGTTACAATATTTCTGGATCACAATAAAACATCATCCTCGAGGTGTTATTTAAAGTCTTAATTAGATGCAATAAACCAATTTTAAACTTAGTAGTTTGTGAATTAAGCAGAAATAATGGTTGAACCTGCTAAATCTAGTGTTTCAAATTGAAGTTCTCAGCTACTTTATGTGAGATTCTATGTCAAATAATGGTAATTTAGAGCCTGAGGCAAACTGAAAGAAGCAGGATTATTTTTATGGGAAGCTTGTAGTGGTGCCGGCTGCTGCTATATCTGACTGACAGATAGTGCCATAAATACATTGCTTTCTTCATTCCTGCCGTCCCTTGAGATGCTGTGTGCAGCTTATTGCTGTAATGCTCTAAGCCTCTTTTCTCTGGCCTTTACACAAAAATAAATGGTGGCTTTTGGGGACCATTAACCTCTTCATAGCAATAAAACATGAATATGCGCATCCCTCCTTTGACTGATTTGTTGTCTATCGCAACTGTAGTGTCTAAAAATGTTTGCTGAATATTTCATACCAATACATTTTTGCAATACCTGCATTGGTATGAGGCATATCTGGTGGAGTTGTGTAGAAGATATACTGCTCCCACAAATACATAAACCTATATACTACAATCATTTTTGCAGCAAACAGAAACAAATTTCAGGTACAAATATTGCCATATCAAGGTATTGAATTGTCACTTAGAAATATAAAATTTTTGTGGACTTCAGCTATTCATATCCATTTGTAACTGCAAGAACAGGTACAAGAAAAGTGAATAATATTATGCTAGGTGGTACCAAAAATAGCCACCCATTTCTCACACTGCTTATCCAATGTATGAGCCTAATAAAAAATCATACACAACCATTTTCATCAGAGATTAAATTACATCAGAGATCACATCAGAGATGTTCAGAGTTTTTGTTCCCTTTCAAAGGCTAAAATCAGAAGCTCTGGCTGTAAATAGAATATGGCAAATCAAAGCTATACTGTGGGGGAAAATTATCTATACAGAGGCTTCATTAATCAGTACCAAAAAAAGGGTTTTGTTATACAACCAGTAAGAGAGGAAACATGTTTGAAAAATGAATTTCAAAACCTAGTAAAGTTTTTTACATTTCTAGAGCATAATTACGCCAGCACTGAGCAGACATATTTGACTAGATAATAGGTAGGGCAGTCTGTACCACCCAAGATGTATTTTGACAATCCTAATTTTAATGTATCACCACTAAAGCAGAAATGGAGGTAACATCTATGGAAGAAGAAACTTTTTTTTAACGACAGTGAAGGGATATAGATTGCTTTAGATAGATTTTTTTCTCAATTCTTGTTGTGTCTACAGGCAAGGAAATATTTTAAACCGCAAACAAAGGACAAAAAATAAATTAAAAAACATAATTATAAACATTTTTAAAGTATGGGGTTGGGGTTGGGTGTTAAGGATGTTGCCAGAGGAAGGGTTTTATAGAAGGGCTTTAGTGTTAGGAACTCTGAAACACAAACTCACCAACACAAAGACACTTTGTTGAGCTTCAGAATGTGCATATTTTTGTACAAATCCTGTGCTAAGCATTAATATATAAAGAATGTACATTCAAAAAACAGGATTGTATTTTCTTCTGGCATGCTTGTTATATTTATTTAGCAGTGGTCTGTTGTATTCCACTGTGGAGTTTGAGCATTTTGAACATAAATCCTCTATAGTTTTTCACGTGAACATGAATCATCATTCTTACACTGCAGCACATTATACAGAAAAGAGAATCACAGTAAATGTATTTTGTGTGTGTATATTTGCATAACTGTCCCAGCCTGTACAGCCTTTGGGAACAGAAACTTCAAACCACCATTACATTTTGCATTTAGATTTGCTATATCATTTTTTGTTGCACAATGAGATCTGCATTCATCAGTATGTAATTGTTACATAGGGATCTTCTTGGCAGATTGAATTGGATTTTACTGCTTTTTTTCTGGAGTCCAACTTTTTTTTTTAAAGCAGTTAAGACATCTGGTTGGCTCACAGAAATTCACACACTACAGTAAACATTCTAGCATTTGTGAAAACTGTTGTGCAGGACCAACAGGATTTGCTCAGTAATATTTAGTGGCCCTTTGTATTGGACTGGCCCTTTTTGTATTTTTAGTGTTTGCTTAGTCACTTGGGCTGTAGTCAGCCTGAGCATGTATTTAAAATTTTTACAACTCTACAGACCTCCCCTAGGTCATCTGCTTTTAATAAATGTTCCAAAATCAGTGTGCAAAGTAATTATGGATATAGCATAATGGATATTTTACTATGGTAGCCACTCACTGATGAGTTTTTTCATTTGACACAGTGGCTAGAAATCTTGCCTTTGCAGCACTGATGGTCACAGGTTAGAATCTTAGCCAGGACACAAAGGCCCTGATTTATTAAGGCTCTCCAAGACTGGAGAGGATACACTTTTCTCAGTGAACCTGGATGATGCAAAAACTGGAATGGATCTTTTCCAGGATTCAAAACAGGTGCTAACATATTGCAAATGCCTTTAACAAATCTATTCCAAGTTTGCAGGTATACCCAGCTTCACTAATGAAAGTGTATTCTCTCCAGCCTTGGAGACCTTTAATAACTCAGTCCCTAAAGCTACGTACACACGGCAGATTTTTATGGCCCGATAATCGTCATCGGCCAAATATCGGGCAAAAATCTGCCATGTGTACAGTCTGTGTCGTCCATCGTCTGAACGACCGTCCTGCCGGATCCACGGACGATGGACGACAACCGATCCTAATGAAAGGGAAGGGGGAGAGCGCACAGCAGGGTGCCGCTCCATCGCTCTCCCCCTCCCCTCTCCATAGAGCATGAACGGTGCTGTATGTACAGCACCGTTCATGCATCGTGCAGTCCCTTGTCGTTGGAAAGGATCGTGAAAGATCCTTTCCAACGACAAAATTTGCAAGTGTGTACGCAGCTTAAGAGTCTGTATCTTCTTCCCATGTTTGCTATGGGCATTCTGGTTCCTTGATTATATCCCAAAAAGATGTAAGTAGGGTACCTGGCTTTCTCTCAAAATTGGCCTTAGAACCATGGTATTGACATATGACAGTTAAGACCGTGGGCCCCCCAACATGTCATGACAGTACTTTTACAATAAAGCATGTATCCTTTACTTTGGAGTGCTGTTGACTGTGTCTTCTGTTTTTATGTTTGACATGTCGCCATCTATGGTTGTCACTTCAAGCACCCTTTTCCTTTTACAAGGTCTGTTTGCTATGAGGAGTGCATTCCTATCATAGAATAATAATTGTTTCATGCTGGGAAGATGATAAATATCTGGGACTGACCTTTGATTTTGTTTTTTTGTGTGTGGGGCACTGTCCAAAAAGGGCATTTAACTGTACCGCTAAGACCTGGCCCATTGTATGATGAGATCCAGTTTCCCTGCTTGAGAAACTTTTCGGGAGGACCTGTTAGAGAACATAACTGGCAGAGACCATATTGCTGTGTCTTCAATGTTGAGAAGTATGTAGAGGGCAGAGATAAGAAGAAGTTACTGCTGGACTAAGGCAGGAGAACATATTGTTCCAAAAGTGGTATCTCTGGCACCTGTCTTATGTAACACTGTATTGTTAAAAGCTAAATGGGGGTGTATTTGTGTGTCCACACCTGGACTTTTTTTATTTATTTATTTTGCAGAATTCAAGAAGTGGATTAAGGAGTAGGCAGAGCTGACAAGATCTTAATTTTGGTCCTGTACAGAGCTGTTAGTTAACTTACATATTACAGGTTTATTTTTGAAAGTCATGTAAAAGTCACAAAATGCTCACAAAATATCCCTAATCAGAGTGACAAATTGCTCTGCCTATGAGCACCCTGCAGACTGACATGTTCCAATAAGATTATTCTTATTGATATCATTTGTCCACTTCAACCTTGAACAAAATTTGTAAGGAGATTGTGGTACAAATAAGATTTTTTTTACCCGGATGAAACCTATCTGTACGAAATTACTTTGCAAAGTGCTCTTGCAATCTACGATGTTTATCAGTACACCAACCAAATAAGATGTAGGAGACAACGATGTGCTTGGAATTAAGGGAACAATCAACATGCTGCAAAGTATAGTAAATAGTTATACTGTGTAAAAGGTTGCTTATTTTACATTTTTTAAATTGCAAAGAGATACATGTATAAAGAAAACAGGAAGTGGTCCTTTGTATATAACGTGACATAAATATAGGAAAAATCCTAAAAGAAACTATAAGTTGGTTTATTATCCCCAAATATGAGAAATCCTATAAGTATTATATCGATATTTATGTATGTTTTGTACAAGTATTGAAATACAGTTGCTTTTGTGTGCTAAAAAAAACACTTTTTCTCTCTTTATCTATTTTGACTTAAGCCTAAGAAAAATCCTAGTCTTCAACATTTACTTTATGCAGGGTTGTAGTCCTCTACTGAGATTGGCTTTAACAGCCCCAGGCCCAATGTTCCTCTTAATAAAACAGAAGTTTCCTCTAATTCTTCTGTCAACGTGTCATGATTTGACATTTCTTCCTGAAATGTAAAAAAATCTGTGCATGCATGAGATTGCAATTTTTTTTTACATTCTGGGAAAGCCTGTTTTGCGCATGCTTACATTTACACACAAATATGTAGTGGTTTCATAAATTTCCTTATTGTAACACTAAAAGTATTTTTGCCCATGCAAATATTGCATGTTAATACTTTATATTTTCTTCTGAGAAAGCAACCTTTTCAAATGCATTCCAGCAATGTTTTTGCATATCTGTAATTTAAAGCTGAAATTTACACAGATCAAGAGTGATTGAAAGTGATTAAAATTACCAGCCCCTAATAAATGAGTTGTCTGATGTCTCAGTCAGACATCAATAAGCCTTGAAGAAGGTTGTGTCTGAAATGTTAAGTCAGTGTGCTCTAGGAATCTTTAATCCATTTTGAAATTATTAACAAACAAATAAAATTAATCCAAAACAATTATAGTGTGTCTTTAGTCTCTTGCTGGCAAGACATACGTGTCAGCTCTTATAATGAATCAATAGCAATTTATGTGACTTTTTTAATTCCAAAAACCTTTTGGCCTTTAGAATTAGACTTGCTGTGCTCCCATAAACCCCAAAACAAGCTGCTTACACTTAACTAGGATAATTCATTCTGCTCAAGTTCTGTTTTGGGCCACTTACAAAAAAACAAAACAATAAATCAGATAATCCAGGACTGGGTAAAGTCACCTTTAACATATATATGTATGAAAAAGTTAGTGTGAATGCAATTTTTTGTCAGTAATTCAAAGCTATGACCAAGAACAAGCATGAATAGAGGCGGCTATATTCTCTACTCCTTCTATGGTTGCTAGTGTACCTTTCATGAACTCAGTGAGAAGTTTTCTGGTTCATATTCTTTACACATACACCCTATAAAAATACCCTTTTGCCTAAATCTTATCTATCACTGGAAGCATTTGGTTCTGGGAATCAGAAAAATCAGTGTTGGTAGTGTGGGGCGATATAAACTAGCTGTTAACATGGTATGAATATTATTTCTTATATGCATGCTTAACATGAACTATAAACATGTTCAAACCATATTTCTGCATTATTTTTCCAGTTTTCTGCATATTTCTAGCCCAAAATAAAGATGCACACAGGGACTTCTGACTTGCATGTGTCCTCTTGGTCTTCTTTATTTCTTTCAGAAAGTGTTGAGGTCAGAGAGTCAGCATAAATGTTGGGATAATAGTATATGTAAGTAATCAGTGGCAGTTCCTGTTTCACTTATGGAAAGTTTGCTTACATTTTTTCTAGGTTAACAAATTAAAAGTCAAAAGTCAAAAAGCAATGTCACACTGGAGATCCTTATTGCTAGCCAAGAGCAAGATTGTAAAGGGAGTAAAAACCCTTTTGCCAGTGACCAGGGACAGCAAGAGAATATCACATATAAGGTAGTTAATCTTACGTACTGATCCTATATTCTTTATAGATTCTAATGCTGGCAGATTTTGGACCAATTTGGTGACATGGGCCCAACATGGAGAGAAATCTCTGGAAATAGACATTTTAGCATTTCAAGTGTAACAGAAAATCTTGTCACCTACAACAATTACTGTATACCATTTAAAAAGTGTCTATTTTTCTTTAAGTTTATAGTTTTTATTCTTTCCTGCAAAAACATCAGTAAACATACCTTTGACATACAGGAAAAAATGTATTAAAAATGCCACAATGACGCCAAGCAAATTGCAGTACTTGTTCAGTAGTATACCTCAAAATTTCTGCCTGGGGCCATTGGGCCTTTGTATTTGTTGTCATTAGTATTATTGTTTTTAATGTTTACATGGCAGGACCGCTGCTGGGAGAAAACAACTCATATCGACATATTTGAAAGCAGCAGGATACCTATTCTTTCAGCAGGGGACAAAAAGAAAGCTGTGTAGTTTGTGATTACTCGCGACAGGGGACTGGACCAGTTGATTACAATTGCTCTCTCATATTTTCTAGTACTTTGCAGACTCATAGCAAACCTTTATATTTTTTGTTTAGCACAAATTCATTATTCATTAATAACTTAATTAAAATGTTGAATTATTAGTGTTTGTAAACACTGAAATATTCATTAAGGTACTACATTATAATCTTCTGTTTGTATTACAGATTTACAGCTCAAACCTGGCAATGTTTTCAATGTATTTTATTACCAATAAACTTGCAGCACTTGTTATTCTGTTTATCACATCTTTTATATGTGATGGATACCACTAGAATTTATTTGTTTACATTCATCTATTGGCCAGAACATGCATCCCAGCATCACATCTGACAGCAATAATAACCTTGTTATTGTTCCTGGTCTCTTATTATTGTCCCTTATAGGGACATTCAATCTCAGGGCTGGTTCTGCAATGGAGATTTTCTCTCACTACTGGTCATTATAGGGAGATTTATCCTTAGTATTAGTACTGCTGAGGTAATTCACCTTCACTACTGGTCCTGCTGGGGAGATTCACTCTTAGTATTGGCCCTGGTCTCTCATTGTTTTCCTTTTGAGGGGGATTTATTCTTGCAACTGGTCTTTCTAGGGAAATTCACCCCAACTTTTGGTGTTACTGGGGAGATTTAACATAAATATTAGGGATAATTCATCTTCACTACTGCTCCTGCTTTGGAGATTAACCCTAATGTTTGGCCCTTGTGTCCAATTCCCTGGAAGAAAATGTGTTGATTAAACCAAAATGTTTAACTTGTCACAGGAACAAACATGAGAACAAATCTTCCAGTGGTGAAAACTGTTCTAAATAACCCCTTACTTTGATGAGATCTCCTATGTTCTGTTGGTTTTCTGCGAAGGAATATTCCCAGAACACAGACAGCAAAAATCAAAACCTTACAAGGATCTTTAGAGAGATGACCACACATTTGCGGTACAAAGCACTTGACTATTTCAATAAAAGAGGGACTGAGGGACTGAAGAGCTGCTCAAGCCAGCACAGGATGCAGCTGTTTCGAAAAGGTCTTCAGCAGAAGTATTTACCTTTTTTTTTTTGGTACACTGTTTAAATATCAAATCTCTATAGTACTGAATAGGAATTATAACATACATGTACAGAAATTACAAAAAAAGATTCAGATGGAAGAATAGCACTGAGCAGGATGCACAACTGAGATTTTAGGGACATGTGAATTGGAAGGGTAAGGGTTCACCAAAGCTGCACTAAAATTGCAGCTACAATTTAGGTAGAATTTAAACTAATACACTATACTGTAGAAATAGATTCTTCATTAGGGTCTATAGTGAAATTCATACATAATCATTCAAATTGTTGTTGTACTCTTCCACTTGTGTACAAACTCCCCACAGAATTGAATGAAGATTGAGGTGCACATGCCTAAGCTAAATAAAGAAAGGACCAACCAGTCAGATGCTTTCTAAAACAGAGAATCTAAATTCTAAATCGTATTCGTTATCTAAATTGTAAAAGGCAACATAGCACACTCTGCAATTCTTCCTATTGATATTGTCTAATTTCTAAAGTTTGAGGATGCCAGATGATTGTAAAGAAAGTCTGGGATCTAAAAGATGTTGATTACTATGGCTCCAAGATTTAGGTAAGACTACAAGTTTCAATTAAAACAACCGAAGTCAGTTATGATGGAGGCGCATGAATCTTTTCAGCTGTAGCTTTTGCTGCTCTACTTATCTACTGCTTGTCTTTAAAGAAAGCTACAAAAGGTTACAAAACACCAGTAGGCTGACTAGAAACATAGACTAGATCTTTTAGGCTGACATATTAGGCTGACATATTAGGTTTAGTGTCCTTAGTATGGTTACTTCTACTTAGCAACTCTGAATATGGCCTGGATTTATAAAGTAGTGTCAGACTCTCTGTAAAGATCACCTTCATAAGGTCAAAACACTTTGCACATCTCTTCATGATGTCATGCAGAGTTGGATTAACTATCAACTGAATTATATCAGGAAGGTAAGGGGAAGAATGTTAAAGGCTCGCTCATATTTTTAAAAATGCATATTGTAGTTTCTATCAGCGTCACTTCTGTATGTAAATGCAATTTAGGCAGAAAGTAGTTTCAAATAACAACTCCGGTTTCCAGAGCTAATAAAGTAGGAGTTAGTAAACTCTGGCCTTTAGGCCAGATACAGCTTAGCCCAGGGGTCAGCAACCTTTACTATCAAAAGAGCCATTTTGCCTCCTCTTCCACTAAAGAAAAATAGTCTGGAGCCGCAAAACACAACACAGTTTATAAACTTTTAAAAGTTTTAATATTTTTTTAATTTTACCTGTTACAACAAGTGTGCATATGTAGGCCTACTTTGAAATAAATTAAGCACTGAACTATGCCCCTAGAAGCCTCCAGCTTCTAATGTATCATCCTGTTACATTAGAAGCTGGAGGCTTCTAACGTAACAGGGTAGATTTTTTTGATGGGCAGAGTTCTTTATGTTCTGACGAAGCCTTAGCGATTAAATTTTAAGGGGTGTTAGCCACAGGTGTCCCTCATTTGCAGCTTTAATTTTGTTCACCTGTACCCCCCAATCTTGAGTAATTGGGGTTCAGGTGCTAGAAGCCTCCAGCAATCTGTAGCAGGGTAGATTATTTTGATGGGCAGAGTTCTTTATTTTCTGACGATGCCTTAGCGATTCAATTGTAGGTGGTGTTAGCCATAAGTGTCCCCCACTTGCACCTCTATTTTGGTCACCTGTACCGCCTCCCCCCCGTTCCAGAGAAATTGGGGTTCAGAAGCTAGATGCTTCCAGCAATGTGTAACAGGGTAGATTTTTTTGATAGGCAGAGTTTTTATGAATTTTTAGAAGGTGTTAGCCACAGGGATCCCGTACTTGCACCTCAAATTTTTTTCACCTGTACCCCCGTTTCCAGATAAATTGGGGTTTAGGTGCTAGAAGCCTCCAGCAATGTGTAACAGGGTAGGGGTTTTTTGATGGGTGGAGTTTTTAGGAGGTGTTAGCCACAGGTGTCCCCCACTTGCACCTCTAATTTTGTTCACCTGTACCCCCTTCCTGTTCCAGAGAAATTGGGGTTCAGGTGCCTCCAGCAATGTGTAACGGTAGATTTTTTTGATGGGCAGAGTTCTTTATGTTCTGATGATAGCCTAACAATTACATTTTAGGGGGTGTTAGTCACAGGTGTCCCCCACTTGCACCTACATTTTTGGTTTTGTACATCTCCCCATTCCAGAGGAATTGGGGTTCAAAGGAGGGGGATGTCATTGTACACACCCATTTGTACACACCCCGTGGTAGATTTATTTCACTGGTAGATTTTTTTCATTAGAACAGCGGATAGGGAATCCCCCTCCTCCGCAGTGTCTTGGGAGGAAGGGGATCCCCCATCAGAGATCTCCCCGTGGCAGCCGAAGGGAGCCACAACAAGGAGGCTGAAGAGCTGCATGCGGCTCCGGAGCCGCAGGTTGCAGACCCCTGGCCTAGGGGGGGCGGTAGGAACTACTGGAGCCAGAGTCCAGTGCCGCCTCTTTGCTGTGGCTCCCCTAATTACCGCCATGGTAAATAGGGAATTCTCCCTGAAGGTAAATCCCTCTCCTCCGCAATGCATACAGAGGAGAGGGATTTCACTTCAGGGAGCAAAAAATGCATTGTAGCATATGCAGACGGGCCCTCAGTCTTTAGATGGATCTACTATGTATTTAATGGCCCAAGTGCTGTAAGGGATCCACAGCAGCAGAACATTATCTGAGACAAGCTTCATTTCTGAAAGCTTTATGAAACATTATTTTTCCTTCCAAACAGTGCATTCAAAAACAAAACAGCAAACTCAGGTGAATTGCTTTTCACTTTACATATTTATCATTGAGTTTTCTGGTTTGCCTGCAGTTCTTTAAACTACTCATGTGGGGTGGGGGTGAGAAAGAAACATTATTTAAATTTGACAGCTCTTGTCAGCAGCAAGATAATTCCTGAGACAAATATGCAGCTTCCGATCAAGCTGTTTTGTAGCTCAGGTGCCACCCTTCACAGAATATTCACAGCAAACATGAAAAAACTCTACTGACAAAAAATAGAATCTGCTACCGATGACTTCCTTTCATGCTGACCCCATTGCTTTATTACTTTAAATTATTTACCTAGTATGCAGACATGTGCTTCTGACTTATCTGATCTATATACTCATTCTAGTCAGTGGCTCAAATAATGAAGTAGTTCCTGAAATAGCCAGGAAATAGTTTTCCAGAAAAACAGTTACCCTGTTTTCCTTAAGGTGGGTCAACATTAATTTATCCTTTAACTGTAGTCATTATGTGTTATGGTTTTACCATAAAAAATATTGAGCTCTTTTCCCATTACTTTTTTAAAAAAATGATGCCACATCCCATTATATCCATATATAGCAAAATATAATCGTGACTTTTAAGGCATTGAAATGTACACTACATTAAAAAAATGCCAGCTAGCTTTTTAATGATCTGTTGTATTTTTTGATGTCTTAAAATTCCCAATAACTACAATTTAGCTACAAAAGTCTTAATTAAGACATCTTTAAAAAGATACCCTATATACTCAAGCATAAACTAAGATTTCTTTTAAATCCCTAGAAAACTCATTGCAGTTTATATTTGGGTCACACCAACAGAAGGCCCTGTGTACTAGTGAGAAATACTCAAATCAGCCATTATTATAGTACATACTGTTTTAGAATTTTGGTAAATCTTTGGCAAATCTTAAAATTCTAGGAGTTTAGAATGCTGTATTTAGCCAAAAAACACCAGTTGGACACGTCTGCTTTAAAGCTGAATGAGTTCAACCTACCCCTGCAGTGGGGATACCCCTGGGGATAAACCCCATCCATTGCTTGTGGGGCAACTGGCGTACATCTCTTCCCTCTGATGTTCGGAGTTATGGGTGGGTCCTTGGTGTCCTCACAATGGTAAACTTCTGGTCCTGAATAGTAGTAGTTTCAAAGTCTGCATCCACAGCATGGAGTGCCTAAAAGGGGCTCAAAGGGTCAGATTTAGTGAGCAAATAAAATAAATAGGTAATTTTGACATCAACCACAGACTTAACCCCACTAAATAAAGACCTGCTTTAAAATGCCCAGACAGTGTTTGTGTTAGTTTTTTATTTAACATTTAACATTTTTTATGGTGTTTTGAACCAGGCCACGTGGCAGAGGAGAGCTAGAAATAGGGGAAAACAAGCGCATAAATGCTAAACAAATGGCCATATATGTTTGCAAATGCCCATGAATACCCATATGTTTCCCATTCATTGCAGTGAGGAATTTGCATGGATTTATGAGTATTTGTAGCCTTTTGATGGAATTCTCAGTTATTTAAGGTCTTATCAATGCTCATAGAAACTGAAAAAAACTATAGCTACATTTCAGACCCTACAGGCCTCAGAATGGTAAATGTTAATGTTCATGACAGTACAATTGGAAAAAGACTTGTATGGCTTATTTAGGAGGGTTGCCAGGAAATAGCCTCTGCTCTCTAAAAAGGATTAGGTTTGCAAAGAATCTGAATGAACCTCAAGACTTCTGGAACTGGGAATTGGGTCAACCATAAACTTCTATGTGTATTCTAAAATGAAATGTGAAGTCAAATGTATGACAGCTGAAGCTTGATGAAGATTAGATCATGCAACAGACAATAATCCCGAGCACAACAGCAAATGTTCAGAATGCCTGAAAAAGAAAATAATCAAGGTTTTGCAATGGGCAAATCAAAGTCCAGACCTAAACCTGATTAAAATGTTCTGGGAGGACCTTAAGACATCTTTGTATAAATGAATGCTTGGAAATGTCAGTGCACTTGTGCAATGTTGTAAAGAACAGTAGGCCAAAGATCCACCACAACAATGTGAGAGACCGATAAAGTCATACAGAAAACAATTTTTGACTAAAATATATATATATCATAGTCAAAGAATATACTGTACAAATATATAACTTAGAATACACTACATTTTGCCCTTACATTGTAAGACAAAATAAATTGCATATATTGTTATAACTGACTTAGTTAATGTGAAATTGGTTTCTGAATAGGCCCTACCAAAATCAGAATACTTGTCTGGGACTTGTATTGTAACAAAACAAATGTCTTACTGGTTTTGGCTGTACATGTGCAAAAAGTTTTACTGTGATATAAGAAAAAGATAAGTATTCTACTGGGGGGTAAAGATGAATAATGTCAGGTCAAGTGATCCTGAAGAATGATCTAAAGCAGTGGTCCTCAACCTGTGGTCTGCAAGAAAATTTTGGTGGTCCACGTCTCTGGCTGGTGTACCCCCCTGGGGGGTCAAGAGGAGGACCCCGCTTGGGGGGGGTGCACTGGTCAGAGTGGCGGACCATGTCTCCTGTATGCATCACAGGCTCAGGGCGGTGGGCGGGTTGTGCCTCTTGATGGGTGGGGGGGTTCTGGCATCATGACATCACTCTGGGGGAGGTTTCTTCCCCTTTGAGTGACGTGCGCAGTCCAGAGTCCATAAATTTAGTGGTCCATGATGTCCAAAATGTTGGGGACCACTGATCCAAAGAATAAAAATACAAGTTCATGTTTCAGATTTCTGAGTACTGAATGATCCCAGTGAAAAAAATGATAAATGTATTCCTCGAAAATTAGTTTCACAAGTTGTTCCATCATTTTGTCATGCTAGATACTAGCTTGTAACACTGAATAGTACATCATCTCTATTATACTTGTATGATAAACAATATTAAAAGTTTTCCAATAATTAACTACTTATAGTGATCACTAGTAGTATAGAAATACATAAAATAAAGTTAGCAAAATGTTAAAAAAAAAGAGTCATATAAAAAATATTAGTGGATAATCAATTAACCAAGTATTTAGTTAAGAAAGTTAGCTCAATTAAAACATTAACTGAGATATAGTGAAGATGAAAGTCTTACAAAGTGCAAAAGTCATTTTATTTGTTTCTAGTATGGGTTTTGGGGTTGTATTTCAAGACAATACATTCTCATCTTTTTACATTTATTTGTGGAAATAGACAACTATGTCTCTATCACAGATGAATATTATGCAAAGGGGTTTGGGAATAGCCAATCCCTGTCTGTACTATGCTACCTCCCACCTAGGCAGTGTAGTTGATTGGTGCTGCCTTTCTAGGACTAAACATAGGGTGTCAATTGATCAATCCTTTTGCCGCATTACCTATGGTACCCTGGTTATCAGCCTTTGATTTTTCCAGACCAAGACATCATCCCACTGTAGTTCCCACTTGGAAGATATATCAAAAGGTTTCCCCCAGCCAATATATTTGGCCATGGCCATCCCATAACCAAGCATTTCCATTAGGTATGGTATCAAGGATATGAGTTTAGTTGCCTCAAATATTTGTGAAATGACCTGTTTCCTGTGTCTAGTCCATCATTCATGTTGAGAAAACTGCCGTCCCCAAACTTCCCGATATCATTAGATTTTTGGAGGGTGTTTCCATTACCTAATTTTCTTCTAATTTTTCCTTCCTCATTGTACTCAGGTACAGGGTTCATCAGACATCCTTGATTAGTAGCAGGTATCAGAAACTGGGTAAAAGGATTGTGACAATATGATGTAGAACACCAGATCAGAGGTTTCTTCTCCATCACAGTGCTCTGGTCTCATCTAAGTGGTGAGACATTTAATCACTGCTGCTAGGCCTTGCATTCTGCTTTTTTGGAAAAGCTCTGATTCTAATTGATGTGTTTGTGGATCTGGAACGTAATTGAGAATATGCTCCGGAATAATATTACAGCTAGTTGGATGAGAAATTCCAGGCTACATCATTCTAGTGGAAGCAAATCTAGGAATCTTCTGACTACAGAGCCACCTGGGCCTTGCATGAGCCAGAGTTTAAATTAAATATCATTTTTTTTTTCCTTTTTGTGAGTGCAACATTATTTACTCCATCCTTATTACCATGGTGTGCTCTTTGTAGACCCTCTTGTTCCTATCTCAGTTCTGCTCATTCTTCTGCATACTTCTTTTATTCCTTTTATAACTGTATGATACATCTCTAGGATGATGGATTAGGCATTATTTTATCTTTTATTATGCCAAGGTCACTGTGAACAGGAGTATTTGTTTTGCAGTTGGAATGTCTCTTAATGCATGTTATCCAGTTTATTATTCACTTCTTTGTACTCCATTACCTTGTTTACTATATCTCCAATTGTATTATCTTTCTTTTTTTATATAAATAAAGAATGGTTTAAAAATATCGAGAGTTATGAACAATAACTGATTGAACAATATACATTGATAAAGTATTTTATAATTAGCTAATACTGAATATAGCAGAGAACAGTGCACTTTTGTAAGAATATATTTGTGGTTCCAATATAACTGATTGATTTACTGAACTAAGTGACATCATGTTCAACCTTTGACCTTGCACACCTTTGTTGTGTTGTATGTGAAACTCACAGATTTAGAAAACATATTTAAGCTCAGATCAGTTTAATATAGAGTTACTACTAATCTCTTATTGCATTAAAACCTAGAACAAGTGAGTATTATCATTTCATTAGATTTACTGGCATTTACCATAGGTAACTGTGAAACATTTTTAGCTGGAATGGAAAATAAAGTATGTGTGTGTTATAAATAAAATGTGCCTATTATCAACATAGTTTTTACTGTGATATTCTGGAGGATGAACTTGGAAAAATCCTCTGTGCAGTTACCTGTGTAAATCAATACCAGTAGCTTGTATCCAAAGGTTACCAAGGCACTGGAGTACCAGAAATCTTATTCGACTTAGCATTCTTGTACAGTGCGGCATATTAGACATATCATGTAAATGCACGATTTCACTTATGGGTATTGCTTGTGAAAAGAGGACCATTTCTATCCTGCAACATCATAGGCAGTCTGCTTCTAACTATGAAGTGTAAACTACCGCAAGAGCATAAGTTGTAGGTTCTGCCCCACTACTATGCAATGCAAAATGCTTAAGCAACCATGCCAGTCACCTCTTCTCACTGGCACCTCTTTGCTATATTTATGGCAAATGTAGGTGTACTGGCTGTTATTGCTACCATAGAGATAGGACTTCATTTCAGCCTTACCTAAAGACAGAGGGAAACCCCTATGGAAAATTAGAATAAGATAACATTATAAGCCTAATAGTAGCAGTTACAGTACTTTCCTGCTGAAAAAGTCATGTATGTCCCTGTTGGATAAACAATAGATGGTAACCAAAATACCATTTCAAACTTGTAATGATTTTCCTATTATCAATCTAGTCAATCAGATAAAATTATTTTTTTACGTTTTTGTGATGCTAGGCTTTAGTAGTACCTGTACATTGTCCTAAATTCACTTCTGCATATACCAGCTATGTGAATATAATGGTGGTATTAATCATTATATTAATGTCATGACAGACTCACACATTTTGCAAGTAACTGAGAAAGTAGAAGCGAGAAGAGTGTCAGGTACTTATTATGGTCCATTTATCAAAGTCTCTCTACTCTTAAACTATAATTTAATAATACAGTCAGTTCTTTTTATTCCTTTTGGGACATTTTGTATTATACTAAAAGTATCATGGACTGTTCACACATTGATTATCAGTAATGATTTAACATAGATAATTGTGATTTTCTTTTCAGAATGTTATAGCTTATATAAATAAAATGTTACATAAATGGTACATCCGGTCAAATTTAAATGCAAGGTGTGGTGATCAGGAGAGGAGTTGTCAGCGTGAGGTTCTTACGGGATATACAATAAGGACTTCTGCCTAAAAAATACCACTTATATCACACAAAGAGCTTTTCCAACATACCTCTTTAGGAAGAAACACATGTTTACTGTTTACATAAATAAAATGGTAGAAAATGCCTTTCAACTGCTATTTCACCTCTGCTAAGCCCTGAAGTGTCACTGGTGAGACATTTGCTTCTCCTATTACCATTTATTGCAACCGTACCTAAAAACTAAATGTACTGGCATTGTAATGGCCTACCTGCAACCAATAATTCCCAAGCTTGTATAAATAGGACCCTCACATCTGTTAGTACTCTATTACTGGTCATTGTAAGATAATATTTATTGTGTTACCTATAACGTCTTCATTATTTTGTACTTTTACTTTATACAGAGCCATGTGAGATGATAGATCAGTAGACTAGGCCACTTCTTCTACTATTTCATTGTCTAGATCAAATGCTCATATACTTATTTTATACACATTTAGGACAGGGGTCAGCAGGGGCACTCTTACTGGTCTGCATGCTGAGATGGACTGCATTTACTGACACTCTTATGGCCAGCACAAGTTCCTCAATAATTTGTGCTATAGTACCTTTCGCCGGGGTTTAATGAGTCTCAGATGCCTGTGTTTCTGTAACTGGTTGTAACTGTAACTCCTACTTTTCGGTAGGTACTAACTATTGCATATTGGAAACATATGACCTGCAGATTAGCCTGACTTAGGCTATGTACACACGTGCAATAATTGTTGTTGGAAAGGATCTTTCACGACCCTTTCCAACGACTAACGACTGCACAATGCTCTATGGAGAGGGGAGGGGGAGAATGACGGAGCAGCACCCTGCTGCGCTCTCTCTTCCTTCACTTTTATTAAGATCGTTCGTTGTTCATCATCGGTAGATCCGCCAGGACGGTCGTTCGGACGATGGAGGACGAGTGATGTACACATGCCAGATTCTCGTCCCATATTGGCGCTGAGCCGATTATCGGAGGAGAACCATTGCACTTGTGTACGTAGCCTTAGTCGTCTAGCCATTACAATTCGGCTCATTTCAAATTTGCTTAGTACCATGTTTGCCTTTTTTATCTGCCTAGAGCACATCACCATCAACAAATGACTGTTCACTTGCTTATCAATACATCCCACCCCTTGATAGGAGAAATAAATGAATCAGTGAAACATCAAATTGTCCTGTATACCTTATTTGTTGTTCTGTTTTATATCCTACTACATCCTAAAAACATTTTACATAATTACTTGATGATTGAAGGTTATAGAAAACACAGGCATTTTGATAATAAACAAACTTTATTAAATTCTCAATTTAAATATATACAAAAAAAATATTAAATCATCATATGGTTCATCATCTTCAATATCAAGGCAGATACTTGACGAATAGGGGGAAATAATTCACAAAATAGGCCACATGACACTACTCATAAGATTCAAACATCAATTATCTATATAACATCCTTGTAAAAGCCCAATATAAGGGGTACACAACCTCCCCTATGGTGACAATGATTAATCAAAAAATTGTTCTCAATGTGTTTTGCTGATTTGATTCTCTGCATCCTCAGGGGATAATAGAATACTTGAGGGAAATATACTGTATTCACATATCTTTATATTGTGTGAATCAGTAAATACACACACATATATAGAACGTATTGGGGGATATTTTGGATGGTAATTTTGGTATCCAATTTTAAAGTTTATTGATCTGATTTAGTGTAAACCGCTGAATATGAACGGTAAGGTGCAATAGACACACAGGAATTTTTTACATGTGGTGGTAAAATTGGTTGGTAAAGTTAGGTTTAAGTAACTATTCTTTTTGTTTTTTTTGTTTTTTTTTAAGAAGCAACCAACAATAAGATACAATACAGAAAAAAATAAATGCTAACACATGACACTAAACCAGTAAAGTGCATATTACAGAGCATAGGAGAAGCACAAACATATTGAGTACTGGCCGACACATATCATCACAAACAGTATTAATCATTTTAGTGTAAAAGGAAGTGTCCAGTTGGTGTCAGGCAGTACTATGACAGTATCAAACACAGATGTGCATTGGTCAAAAAGTACAAAACTTTGTTGGTTCCTGATTTTTTAGGAAAGAAAAGAGAGATAGAAAAGAAAGCAGAGAAGAGAAAAAGGAGACAGAAAGGGGGAGAAGAGCAGTGTAATGGGGGTGGGTAGGGGGAGTGTGTGGGAGGTAAGGGCAGTGGGAGTCCCACAAAACATGAAGGCACTAATCAGGTGATCCAAGCAGTCGTCTATAAGCAGGTGTACTGTTAAAATCATCCAGGTGCGTACAGGTCCCTGTGATGGCTGCTCCCTTGGTTTTGTCAGTTCTTCCATATATTGTATGTCGTTGACCCTGGCAATCCATTGTTTAATTGTAGGAGGGACGGTATGTTTCCATAATGGCGGAATACGTGCTTTAGCAGCGTTCAGCAAATGGCGCCGAAGAGAGAGCTTGTATCGTTTTTTTGAGATTGCGGACACATGTAGTAATGGTAATTCAGGCCTATTTTCGATAGATGTCCCCATAAATTTTTTAACTATTCTAGCAATCCCCTCCCAGAAAGGTGTCAGTGAAGGACAGGTCCAGAAAATATGCATCAGAGTACCTGTGTGTTTCCCACATCTCCAACACAAGGGGCTCACCTGTGGGTAAGTAACCATTCGTAATTAGGAAGAATAGTTCCTGTTATTTAGGGAAATTGGAATGAGTAAAACAACCTTCCTGTATGACTAACCCTAGCTCTCCAACATAATCATACACAGGTACTCCCCGAGTTAATCACAAACAAAGCTAAAAAACTAAGCAAAAAAAAAAAACTTTATGGAGCTCAGACAATAATTCACTTCTGGAGCAAGCTGTGCTTTGATATGCAAAAAGAAACAACTGCAGAGTAAATAAACCACTTGCCAGTCGACTTGGGGGATTTGTCCAGCGTCTTGCTACTCGACTTAGGGCTTTTGTCAAGTGACTTGCAACTGGACTTGCAGTGAGTCTTCTGTAACACTGCCTTCCTCCCCGCCTTCCTTGAATTCTAAGTCCACAGCTTTCTCCTCTGAGAGAAGAGGGCAGGGAGGATGGCGGTGTTACAGAAGCCTCACTGCCTTCCTCCCCGTCCCATTTAGCTGTCAGCGGAGAAAGACGAACCTAGTGGACTTAGAATGCAAGGTATATGGGGAAGGGGGGCATTATAACAGACTAAGTACGACTTGCAAACAACTTGATAAATGAAGTGACTTGACTTGGGACTCAACTTGGGAGAATTCTTGGTGACTTGAGACTTGACTTGGTGACTTAGTCCAACCTAGGAGTCATAGGTCTGACTAGGAGTCATCCGTATGTCAGATGTCCGTAATTCGGGCACTACCTGTATATAGCTATATATAAAGTTTTGATACCTGCATTTAACTTACAATTTAAAATAAAGAGCTCCATTTATAAAGCCGGGAAATAGACATTCCCTCAAACATTCCCTGGAATCCATTACTGTCATAAAAACGCATGGAGCTGCAAGATTCTCCACCAGGGAATGTTTATTTGCTTTCTTTGTAAATAGAGCCCATTACTGTGTCATTTTATATTTTATTGGAATGCAAGTATCAATCTTTGCTTTTGATGTACATTATAACATATGACTTTACATATAAGGTTTTGGCTTCTGTGGCATTGAACTTTCAGGCATTGTTCATTGGTGAATGCATTGAACATTATTGCATGAAGTATTTATGCCGTGTGCTGTATTCATTTACACTGCCAGCTGCTGTGTCCGGTCCATTGTTACACATCTGATTGGCGGACATACAGCAGGCATAGAAAGAAATACATACAATGTAATGTCATCAGATTAGTACAACGCCGGATGTCAGCGCATGCTACTCCTCGGCTCTAGGTGGCGCTGTGAGCGGCAGGAAACGCTTGAGGCGTTCAGTTCTGCTCGAGTGTCTCTATGGTAATGAGCTGTCCAGCAGTTCAGCAGCGACAAGGGCTTTTGTAGAGCTGTGGAGGAGAGCGCTGGTGGTACTGCACATAGACTTGTATGCAGCCTGAGGAGCGGTGCCCGGCACCTGACAGCCATAGGAAGAAGCAGCCAGGGCACCATAACACTGCTGAGCAGAGAGAGCCAGCCTGAAGGTAAGCCCCGTGCCTGACATAGGGAGGAGGTTTGTGTTTACAGGATGTGTCAGGCACGCTGCAATCTCTATTGTGTTCAGGCTGCAGCACAGGGATCTGTATATTAGCCATGTGAATGCCGGGTTCTATTCATTTATCTGCAGGAGGATCCTGATAGCTTTGTGTATGGAGAAAGCTGGGCTCATCACCTTCCTAGGATACTCTTAAGCCCAGCTTAACTCTGTATTAAATAGGGATGCATAGTTCCATGTATTGCCTCACCCCCAGCCCTACACCAGCCACACAATGATATTCAATGCACAATACTTTGTGATAACCTGGATGTGTTCGCTGACAAAAGGAGCTTTTATTGTCTGATCATGTGATCACCTCCTGGGGCTTGTGCCTTGGCACAGGTGCTCCCTGCTCACATGGCTGTGCCTACTTGCATGGAAGGAGGCTGCTGTTTAATCACTTCCAGGGGCAGAGCCTTCCTTGACCTTATGGATACTCTCAGAGAACAGATGGCTTAAGTGAAGGGAGGGGGATCATATATCAGCCTAAATAATTTAAACTATCTGTTGTTTTTAATGATCATGGATGCAGACACTACATGCTGGGAGTTAAAAATGATAAAAACACAGGTATATTATCCTGATGAGAAAAGTTGAATTGTGTACCTCACCATGAAATATGTGCAGAAGCAAGTGCTTCCTTGTTGATGGGTACTTTCCCATTTGCTTGCTAGGTTTTGTAATTGTAGCTTTCGTCACAATTTCAACAGGTCACTAGTCCTGAGGAGCTGCTGGCTATGTTAAAATTGTTGCCCTATGGGTGCCAGAAATATGCTTATTTAGTTAAGTGCCTTCAAAGCTATGATTATACAGATTACAGAAATGCTACCGTATTCTGAAATACTCGGCAATATTCATTTGTTTGGTTTGCAGTAAATGAATTAACAGATGTTAAGCTTTGCTTCTTTCACGCTATGGTAGCATTTCAGTGAACGCCGCCAGAGGTTTGAAAGTTACTATAGGTATGCGCTTTTATTAACAATCTGTTAACTATAAATAGAATGTGGATAATAAGGACATAATTAACTTTACAGCATGCTGATAACCCCTTGCCCCAGGCAGATGCGCCAGTCCAGTATTATTTACTGTGCACTGCATTTTTTATAGTTATGACTTTCTGCCTGGTGTAATATTTAGTCTGTATTTTATTGATAAATTAAGTTAGACACTTTTCATTTTGTACTGATTTGTTGCTTACAACTGGATCAAATGTGACGGAATATTTAGCAACTGTTTATCAGATTATATATGCAGTTAGAATGTGTTCAGATGGTATAGACTATACAATTTCAGGTGTTACTATACCTTTCACCTTGGTCAGATTCATTGAAGTAAACATGAATTGGTCAGACAAGTAAAAACATACTTTTAGAAATTGTACACCATTAATACAACAATGGAAATATTGTATACCATGCCTAGTCACTTCAGGTACACTGCAGTCACAGCTCTACAATTGTGCTGATATTTATGTTTATATATATATATATATATATATAAATGCCTTGCTGTATTGTAAACCAGTAGACCATGTGTATATTTAAACTGGTGAAAGCTGTTTATTTTCCTATCACTTTACAGATCATTGGAACTATTTACGGTCAGTCGCTGTGACAGATCTCAAAATTAATGTTATGTCCCTTTTAGAGTAATGCAGACCCATAGTTCAGGGCCAGTGTATTTACAAGTATTCTGTCCCTGTATATAGGTGTGGAAGGAGTCCATTCATCAGCTGTGTGGGTATGTAACATATGAAAAAAAATATTATATATATATATATATATATATATATATATATAGAGAGAGAGAGAGAGAGAGAGAGAGAGAGAGAGAGAGAGAGAGACTCTGAAAAACTGAAACATAGAAAATTCCACTCCAAGATTTTCATTTTAGGGTGCCTTAGCCACTTTTATATATACTTTCTATCTGCAGCAAGTAACAGAAGTCTTTCACTGCAGTTATTAGTTAAATAGCCAGACAAATAAATATTCTTTTTCCGGCAGCCATTCCTTTTTCTGTTGTATGTTAACTAACAGCAACCATACCTGGCAGGAGTATACATACCTAGGATCAAGAGATACAGGGTAGGGCCCTCAGTTCCAAAGATTCTGTTCTAAATTTGAAGGTCACCCAAGTTTGCATTGATCCATAGAATTTCTCTACAGCCAGACTCCACAAAGCAATGCCTGATCTGACACAGCTATGACCCACACACTTGTCCCAAGAGAACATTAACATCTCTGCATTTGGGCACACAGTTTTTAGACTTCTATTTTATACCATATGTGCAGACAAGTTTATTTCCTATTTATATTACCACTATCCAACTTCATCTATAAAGAGTGTATTTCATAGTATACTGCTTTGTTTGTATTTTTGATTATACTCTTTTATGCAGTTACTAAATTTTATGTGACCATGGCTCTTTTCCCCGTCTAGTAAACAGAAAAAGAAATGTTGTTTTCATTGCCTACATAAATGTTTATTGTTGCAGGCTTTGTTTTTCTGTTTCTGCATGAGTTGAAAAAAATTACTATTTTACTATTTATTGTGATTAATATAGACACATAGCAGCCAAATGCTTTTTGTCAACTAGCAGATGTGCACATGTGTAAGGAGAACAACCAAGCTTTTTTTAGCAGCAGTTAGATGTAAAATAAGCCAGTGCAGATTGGCCACAAATCATTGGCCACGAGTCAATTTAAGAAAAACTGCAGAGAGTGATGATGATTTTTTAAATTGCAGATTGCAATAGAAATACACTAGCTAACAATATATTACAGATAGGTCAGTGGCTGTGACATGCTTCACTTTATACATTGCACATTTGATATTTGCAATTAATTGAACAAATTTGAACATTTCTACAAATAGCATCTTTGTGTGTGGGGCGCATTTCATTAGGAACTAGTATAAATTCTTATACATTGCTATACATGTGATTAAATAAAAAGCAGCAACTAAGGTTTGGCTGCATCAGTTAGTAGTCAGATCTTGTAGTTTTGTATTGGAATAGCTATCTGTGTGGAGAGTTTTAGGAGAACGCCTGTCTTCCACCTATCTGTCCATCTCTTTCTCACCTCTGTGCTACTGTCTGCCTTTGTGCAGCTCAGCTCTGCTGCTTCCTTTTGTCATAAAGAAGGAAGAATATGCATTTTTAATGATCCTTTAAATAATAAACGACAGGTATTTT